>NW_008347808.1:3508522-3554236 GCF_000622305.1 Nannospalax galili | reverse complement strand
TATATTTCCTTTGTTGCCTTCCCAGTTACCTACCTTCCTCTCCTGTGAAATTCCATCTGATTGTTCAAGGACAGAGTTAGATATTACCTCATCTAGGAAGTCGCAACGCTGTCATTTCTTCTCTAGCAATTTCTCTGATTTCCTATTTAGATCAATAAACCACTGAGTAGCAATGTAGCTGACTTCCCATAGCATTCACTGCTTTTGAAGTTCCTGCTACTGTACTGTTCTCTGGGGTTTCCTCTCTACCATTTTGGAGCCTGCTGTTAGGTCCACCATAGTGAGGTCACTACAAATTCAGATGGGGTAGTAGGAAATACATTATGTCATCACAGAGATACTTAAACATGTGTATTCCAGTATGTACACTACTAGATCCTGAGGTCTTGCAAAATTGGTATAATGTGAGAATGATACTGGAAATCCTATGTGAGTTTTCTGGTTTACGCTTAGTGCCATCAATTATTCAGGAGCATCCTTTGGCCAAATCACATTCATAGGCTTCAATTTGCTTCTCTGCAAAATAGTTGATCACTGAACCGCCTGTATCCTTAGTATATTATGAGGTTTAGATGAAATCATGTATCTGACAATGCTCTGGGAATTGAAAGGTTGGCAAGGATTTCAATTTCCCCTTTACTGGTGAGATGAAGGCCATATTCTTTTTTATCAGGATTTTCTTGTACCTCTTTCTCTAGCCTTGTCTCTCACAGCTATACTCGTCTTAAATTCTCCCTATAATGACAACTAAAGTACTTACAGTTTCCCTTTCAAAGCTGTGAAGGGATGCTCTTTTCTCTACTTCCAGTCCCATCTTCATTCAATTTGGGTATGGTCTTGACTTCTCTGAGAAGTCTTCCTTGAGCTTACGTTCAGATTGTATAGACATCCTCTATGGCAAAGACAGAACCTTACCATAGCACCAATTAACGTGATATTACCACAATAGTTGGCATTCTGCTTGTCTCTCCAAGTAGACTTGGATCTCCATGAGAGTAGAACCATGCCTGTCTTGTTCTTGTGAAGGACACAGAATAGTTGTACAAATAAATAGGTTGCTAAACAACCAAAAAGTCAAATGGATGCAGGGAACATTGGTTAATGTGCCACTTTGAGGGCATCTCTGTAGTCTGCACTAAACAGATTTCTCTCTCAAGGTTAGTCTAACCATGAAATTACCTACATTTAGCACTGCGTAATATATCTAAATGGTTTGCTTCCTTTGGGGACCAGTACAATTGCTTGGCAATCAATGATACATATTGTCACAGTGCCTGCCGCTTCTGTTGGCCAGTTTTCTGGTTTGATATTTGAGGTAATGCAGTACGGGAATGTGAAGGATTGTTTACAGAGTCTGACATAAACAAGCTTGTGCTCATGGAACATCGCTGGTCAGTAGTTGGATCAAATCTCCCAAATGACATTTTCATTTCAAGTTAGTGAGAGAATATGGGAAGGTTTGGCCTGAAGTAAATGGTGACAGAATAATTTGGAGGCTTAAACCATCTTCAATTGCTTACTCTCTCAGGTCATTTTCATAAACCAGTAGTCTCATAAATATTTCTCATTGCATCTGTAGTTCCTATTCGACCTCACCCAACATGTCTCTTCGATAATTTCCTACTTAAGTGGGAATGAAAAAAGTCACTGGGAATGGGTGCAAGGCAAAGTATATTCAGTGCATGGCATAGTGATTCTTGGCCTGCATTTGTGGGAGCCACACATCTAGAGTTAGAGGCTCTCTTATTAAGGCTCTGAACTAGCATGCAAGGGGATGGAAAATGTTCTCAGGTGTCCCACCACCTTCACATGAATACCACATGTACATGATGAAGGGACTATGAAATGGGTTCTAGGAATGGCTCCTTGTTATAGGCCTTAGGTCACAATAATATTAAGTAAATATTTTGGTCCAGCTTTCTCATGTAAAGTAGAAGTTTGGACTATACATTATCTAAGATCTCTACTAGAGCTAAGGTAGCAAATCTAAATTTAAGATTAATCCTATTGCTTTGGATGGAAGGAGGTGGGAAGTTTGGGGAATGGGAATGATAGGTTACATCCCAGATTGGTCTGGCCGAAGGCATGTAGTAGACTATAAACACACTGAAGCCACAGTGCATGGCTATGATTTATCGTTCTCCTACTTATATCTCTATCATTTACGAGATCATCTCAGTATTAAACACAGTATTTCAGCTTTGTAACCTTTACCCATCCACAAGCAGTTGATGGTATCTGTTGTTTTGATAATCTGCCCTTCCCCAGTATTTGTTCTGTAAATATATGTTGAGTAAAAATATGGATATGCTATTTCCAGAATTGTGTTTTAGGGGTAGTAGTAGTTCCTTTTCATGTTAGGTCATGAGTATGAAAGGTATTTTTGGTATTTTCAGTCACTATAGTGTTCAGGGTGGAAGAGATTTCCCATTTCAAGTGGTTCCACATGCCTTTCAACACATTGACTTTATTGACGAGTCCAGAAAAGGGCAGGGGGCTTTCTGTTGTCATACAGTGAATCAGTAGGCCAGAATGCTAGCTATACACCTGCTACATGACCATGATCAGGTCAAGTAGAGTACTTCTATCTGCATGCTCTTCTGAGCACATTAAATATATAATGGGCCCTTGACATTTGTGTTTTACTATTCCTTAAAGAAACTAGTGGTAGCTGCTTACCACCTTGCCTCTTTAGGCAGGAGCTGAGTAGTGAGTGAAATCAAGTAGTGCAGTTGTTAGGTAGGTAAGTCATTGTTTGTAGAAGTGAGAGAAGAGGGCCTAAACAATGGTGGTCAGTGACCTACTCTGGATGCAGGCTTTGACTTATGTAACCCACCAACATAAACCTTCATTTTTTCATGGTAGACACACGGATACTCAATATTTCTGGTATTTCTCTCCTCTTGTTCATGCACTGATTTCAGGAAACATTTGAGAAATCCAAGTACTTTGAGGTGGTCAATGATAAAAATGGCTCAATGTGGGATCCTTGTCATGGGTTTTGGAATTTCAATAGGGAGCAAGCCAGAACAAATAGCCCACCAGCTGTGTCACACATGTTCTCACTGAATCCCCAACCCAAACCAGAAGGGAGTCCTTGCAACAACTTCTATTATACACAAGGATTTGAGGCATAGAAATCTTTCTTATTGCTCTATTAAGCACCTATAATACCCCATTGATGGACTATATCTTAAACTCAGCAATACAGCTTGGGATTTCATAAGCATTAGCATTGGGGTGGGGAGGGACAGGAAGTGGTCTTCATTAAACTGAAGAACTCCAAAAGAAGTCTGTCTCAGCTCGCACTTGAATGGTTGAGAACAGTGTGGCCACTGAAAACAGTGAGGTTGACAATGTGCCCATTCTTTGTCTGAAGTTTGGTTCAAAGTGGGAGTGATGTTTCATGCTCCAATGGGAATGAGGATGTGAGGGTGAGTAGCTGAGCTTTGTTCAGATTTCCCTTGGCTAACAAGCTTGGGGCTTCTCACAAAATGTTGTGATGGGTTGCTCGTGTCCATCTGTGCTTTCTAGCACACATCCTTTGTTATTTTGGTGGTCTTGGGTCAATCTATGCTAAGGTTAACACAGGGCAAATTTATAACTCCTGGCTAAGAGTTTTAAAAATATATGAAAATCAAAGTAGCGTAAAAGGCCACTGGGAATGATAGCAATTCTTGACTCCAATAAAGACAGCCCATAAAAAGAGCTAATTAAAAGAACTCTGATGACATTCATCTGAAATTTCAGATTGTTTTATGTTTTAACAAATTAACAATGGTGATAAGAGGACATTAGCAGCTTTTCTCGGGTCTCTTTGTTAACAGTAACTTGAGCCTACAGCCACAACAGGGGCTATGGCCAAGCTTTAGCTGGCAAACCAGCAAGCCAGTATTTTACACAATGGATGACATTTCTAAAACCAGACGCAGAGACAAACCAAGAGCCACACATGTATTCCAACAAACAAATTTCTGCCATTTTTAATTGTATTTAGAACAACAAAAGATTTCAAGATTACAAAAAGAGAACAGAACATGAGCGCTTGGGGCTGGTCCTGCTGCCCAGTGGAGGCCAAGTGCCGCTGTAAGAACTGAAGCCCCATCAAAAGAAGTTTCAAGCAAAATTAACTTGTTTCCTTTGAAAATTTTCAATAATGCTTTCTCTCTTTTTTCTCTCAGTGTCCAAAATTAATTCTTATCTCTAGCCGCATTGTCTATTCCCTCCTATTGCCAAATTAATCTTAAGGATAACACAAGAATGCCATGTGCAAGGCACTCCCTAATCAATGTCCAGTCTATCTAGTCCAGAGGAAAGCAGAAAGGTGTTAACGAGTGGTGGGGGTATTCTTTTAACTTGGGGAACCCCAATGGTAGCTGCTGTCAGTGACCCAATGACAGTGGCTTATAGAATAACCAAATAGGCACTTCAGTGCAGGATAGTGCTAAGGTTGTGAGAGTCAGTTAGAGCTTGGCCTATTTGTTGTAGAATAAAAGGACCTAAACTTTGAGCATCAGCCAGAGACGGCAGCTGCAGAAAAGCTGAACTGTATTTCTTTTGGGTAATTCGTATGTATGTGCTCCAATCTTTGATGCCCAATGTAATCTGCAGCTGAAAAACAGTTTTATGGAGCGGCTTATGTAGAAACTGTTTCAGGCTACTAGTGCCGCCCATTGCATGGTCTCTCACTTAATTCCATGAAAGGCTAAGAGACAAGCAGAGCAAGGAAACATACCAGGACCCCTCCTATAATAAATTTGGATTGGAAACCAATGAGTTGATCACCTGCTTTCTGGCCTTGTTAAATTTCACCAAATTAAAGCTGGGTCAAAGTATTTTTTTTTTTTTTTTTTTTTTTCACTTTAAAACACCAGCTGCTAAATTCAAATATCTACCATTCTTTTGAGGGTAGAGGAATTTTCAGTGGTTTGTTACCTTAGCTGAAATGTCTGAAGAAAAGTGGCAAATATGGATGTTTCTGCCTTCACCTAGAAATAGTTGAGGGTTGGGCGTCTCTGGGCAACAGATCCCAGTGTTGAGCTCTTAATCAAAGAAAAACACCTCTACTTGTGTGCAGAGATGGACCTGTACCTACAGAAATATGACTTCTAGTACACTGACAAATTTGAACAGAGAAAAACACACTATCAATTATCAAAATGTTTACAGAACATATCCAAAACCAGAATTAGAGCATACAGACACCCAGTAGCAAGAGCACCTCAATCGCAGGGAAAGAATTCATGTGACAAATGGAGCACATGCTCCAGGTTCCCACGTTCAGTCAACTTCCCTTCTCTCATAAGAATGGTGAGGACCAAGGAAATACCTTTACTTCTCCCACTGGCTCAGATCCCGTGAAGGTGCTGCTGGCCACTCATGTGATGGACATTTGGCCCCAAGTCTGAATATTCCCTATTATAAATCCCAGTCAATTCCAATGAGTTTTCACCACCCCTTCCACATTCATCTGTCTTAGGCTAGTAAAGTGCAATACATCATGTACGCTACCCTTTCCTCCTCTACCCCTTTGCAAGGCCTGAACACCAGACCCAATCAGGGAAGAGGTCTCCTAGCTATCTGATCAACCTAGAAGTCTTGTCCATTCTGAGAGAGCACCCAAAATGTAACTGCAGCATCTCTTACAAGCACATGGCATCAGATATAACCTGGAACCAAATATAAAGGTGCAGAGAAAGGTAAAGCTATGAGAACACAATTACATCTATATATATAATTCAGTTTTGAAACATGGATACAAATACTCATTTACAATATATTCAACATTCTGCCTTAAACTGCAGAGAACGTTTTGTGCTGTCCAAACTGGGCAGAAATGAGGGTTTCTGCCTGCTCTCCTTCTAGTGCAAAATCTAGTTCTTTAAATGCTCCCCTTCTTATCAAGGGCTTCACATCTTCAAATAAGCTAACATGGGCACTAGCAAATGCAGTGGCCAAGACCAGCTCCATTTCCAACAATGCAATGATGGAGCTTCAAGAATTTGCTTAGCAACTACTAGAAAAAAGGAAAGCTAGTTCTGCTTATAAAATCAGTTAGTGAAGGACACCATAATCCCATTTTTCCAAATTATCTTAAATGCTTCTAAATATGTATATTGTGAGACATTTCCTCCTCACAAATACTTAAAAGTCAGTTGCCAGAAAAGTCCTTCAGTCTGTCTTTGGATAGTTTACCAAAGAGGCACTAATACTTGCTCCTTCCCTGCCCTTAAAAATTTTGGTTTCTTAAAGGATACAAGATAATCTTTGGTTATATAATGTGATGCTTTAATCTCTGTTTCTGTCTTTAAAAAAACACCTGCTTTCAAAGGTTTTCAAAGAGATAAGTGGTGAGAATAAACCTGTGTAGAAAGGCAGCCAGGGTAGAAACTCCCTATTCCAAGGAATTTCACATGCCAAAAGGCTTCTTCAGACTTTAAGTTTGCGATTTGATCTGGTGTATTAGCATTCCTGTTTCTCACACATGAAAACCATGCCTTGGCCCAGTGACCTTTTATATGGGCAACTGACACAGGAGAGTCAGTAGTCAGCCTCTTGTTTGTCCAGGGCCATGCTAGGGCCGTGCAGGGATAGTAACTGGACTATCTTCAGAGAACCTTGTGAAGTGAAATCCTGGCATAGGTCTTGGGAGAGCTATAGGGGGTGGCTTGGGCCTTTGTACCCTGCCAAATACCAAGGAAAAGAAGGGGGCAAGGCCACATCTGTGCTGAATAAAACAAACACTTAGAAGCTGCTTGAAGCTTAAAGTCAGGTCATTTGTGTAGTGTCAAGTTGCACTGTGGATGATAAACATCATTTTTCTGAAAGTATGTTGACTACATCTCATTATATATGCTTATATGTATTTAGAAATAGGGTATGGACAGAGAGGGATGTGAGCATCAGCACTTCTGTCAACCCAAACAATTAACCTCAGCAACTAACCAAAAGACAGAGTAAAGCTCTTTTTTTGTGCCAGAGAACATACATAAAAATATACATATTACTGATTTTTCTGTTTTTCAAAGATATATGACAGAATCCTTCAAAAAAAATCCTTTTCTCAGAGTAAGGTAATTTAAAAAAATAATGAACTTTCCAAGAACAATAATATTGCCCACAGCATAGAAAAATCTGTGGAACAAAGAAGCCAACCCCCGTGTCAGCTCAGAATCCACATCCAGTGAGCTGCCCAGTGAATGAGAGTTGAAACCACCACACGACTCTTTTCTTTAACCACAGAGTTCGTGACTTTGGCAGCTGTGTGCTGCCCAGCCCAGATGGACCTTCTCCACAGTGCTCATTTTTTCCTCTTCTTAATTTTTATTTCCCTCAAGCACTGTAAACCTCCTTGGAGATTGTCACCTTGACTTGTCCTGTGAGTGATCTTCATCTTCCGTCTTACCAGGAGACTGGAGCAGTGGCCAGTCATTCACAGGTGAGCACAGTGTACCAGCAACATTCACTCTGTTGAGCAGAGTACTTGCAAAATGAGACTTCTGCCAATCACAATTGCTGGAGCATCAATGGCCAAAGGGAAAAAAAACAACAATAACAACAAAATAAAACCCCAAACAAAAAGCAAAAACCAACATCCATTGCTCACTCAAATCTCAATGCAGAAACAATAGGCATAAAACCATAATCAGGCTCTTTTTCTCTAGTTTTTACACTTGGAAATTTGGAGTCATCTAGTTGGTGTTGCTTTAGTTGCAATTCCGCTGCTGTTTCACTAGACTTTGACTTTTGCGAATGAAAACCATATACATTCATAAAGACAAGAGTCGTGATTGGGAAGTCCGTTACATGAAAAACTTCACGGAGAAAAGGAACAAATATTTTTAGTATTTACAAAGATAGATATTAGAACAATATAATCAAATCCATGTACCAAAGAAGATGAAAATTGCTTTGGAATAGATAGAAAGGAACTATTAAAGTATAACCTAGTTTAACTGAAAAGAGTGGTGGGTTTTCTTCTAATACATAGCTAAAAACAATCCTGTATATGAGCCAGATAGTGTCATCACAAAGCAAATCAGAATCTGTCTATACTTCCCAAGAAAGGGAATCTGTCAGCTTCATTTTTTATCCAGTAGGATTGGATTGGCATATCACCCATCTTAAATTCTCCCTCCATTGTTATTTAAAGAAGCCGCTTTGCAAGTTTGTTTGGCTATTAATATCAACACAGAAATCGGAAGGAAACGCATGTGTATCATATCATGTCACTCAGAAACTATCTTCTCAACCAACATAGTATACCAACCGAAATGGGCAGCGTGGGGGCTGGCCCTTGATTTCTTAAGTTCAACAGTGAAGTTGAGAGCTAAGTGCGGAGGAAGTGGCAAAAATACAAGACTAAGTGGTCATTCCTCCTGCGCTTGAAGTTGAGGAACAAAGTCCAGAGAAAAGAAGAGTGCCAAAGGACTACATGAAATCAGTGACCCAGGGCATGCCCTGAGTTTATGGGTGCAGCCCATTTGTAGCCACACCAGCCAGACCTTTCCAAATGAAGCTGCGGTTCTGTAGAACGCCTCAGTGATCCTGCACCCTCTGACTGAGAGGCAATGATGATGGTGGAGAATCTGAATGACTGTGGCCAAGGTCAGCCCAGCATCCGTGACAGAGGAGGCTGGGCGACCTGGTGCCCATCTACCCAGATGTTGTTCACCTGGCTTTATTTTAGGCTTCTCCTCCGAAAATTTCAGCAGTGTCCTATTATGGTCTTCTCTCTTCTCATGACTTCTGCAGGTGGATATGCTAGACAGTAAGGAAAGCATTTCATGGTTTCTGGTTTTATTGTCTTCATTCTTTCCACCCTGGTTACTTAGTTTTCTCCTCTACCATGGACTGGGTAGACCCTTTAGTAGCTTTGAGGAGGAAGCTTGCATTTCTCCAGTTGATGGGAGTTTTTATCTTTGGAGGACAAGGGCAAGACGCCCAATTTGTCTGATCCCTTCATTCCAATTTGTCTAAGGGCTCCAGAAAACTGACTATTGATGAGAGATATTGAGTGAGATGTCTTTGAGATTGCTGACATAGATGCCGTGGCTGCTGGCCTGCTAGCCTTTGTGGTGATGGGAAGAGCTTCGCAGTTTCTATGAACATGCCCAAAGAAGTGAACAAGCTTTACCACCATGGCTGAAATGCATTGTGGTGAAGTTCAGGCCTACCAGAGACTGAAGAAGGGTAGAGGGAGTATGTGGCTACATAGAGTCTATAGGTCCTTTAAAGGTAGAGGAAAAGGTGACTTCAGTGAGGAATCAACTATTCAGTGTCCCTAAGAGGGATAATGGCTAACCCATCACCCCCTTTTCCTCCGACTCCAGCCACAAGGTCCTCCATGGCTTACACGTGGAGGATATAGATCTGAATGGAGCCTTCTTCCAAAGGGTTGGATCTCTCTTCTAACTCTTCTGTGGAAGTGGCCAAGCTTTGGCTAAAGAGAACACTCAGTTTAGAGCTCATAGAAAAGTTATTGAAAATCAATTGAAGGCGGAGGCAAAGTCTGAGAGAGAAAAGGGTTTGAAGGGGGAGGCGTTGACATACAGACAAGCTTTCAAACAAGAAGTACATGTCAGGACAAAGCTTGCACTGCAACAGAGGAATCTAGCACTCAGAAACAAAGGCTATGGACAGGTAACAGTCATGCATCTACTCTCTTTGTCCTCCCTTCTCTCTACCTACCCCCAATTAATATTTGGAATAATCCTGCTCTCTAATGGCAGTAGCCAATGGCATCATCTGAAGTCTCCCAGAGTGATGATATAGGATGAACAAAAACAGTGACTACTCATGGGCCTACTCAAGTTTTACTTTCTTCTAGTCACTGTTTGCTTCCTTGGGAATCCTATTTGTTTATTTATTGTGAAGAAACAAACCCACCATGATTTTGGGGTTTTTTTTTGTTTGTGTGTTTTTAAATTATTTTTTTTTTTGGATTTTATGTGTTTGTTTCTTCATCAGATACTTTTAGCTCTCTAAACTTGCCGTGGCATAAGGTAAGTAAACATTTGTGTGACTGGCACACAGCACAGTGCTGTAAACAAGCACAGTTGACAATGGGTCACATTAAGATCATCACAGAATCAAAGAAATACAACACTATTGAAAACACAGGTAGGAACCACAGCAGGCAGCAGTTGTAAGGTTCCAAGGAAGGGCGAAGGAGGGAGGAAGGAAGAAAAGGAAAGAAGGAAAGTCCAGGAAATAGAACTCAGGACCATGTTCATGGCAGGCTGTACATCAGTAGAGGAAATTCCCCCAAGGCACTGCAGAGAAGTGCAGAGTTATATAACAGACAGAGGAGATCTGAAAAGGGGAACAGGGTGGGTTTGGGCATGAGGCTTTCCAAAGCTTCACTGTGTGTGGAAATAGATGGGCTTGACTTTCCCAGAAAGGATCTTGGGCACTTGCACAGAGATGATCTCTGCCATCATTTCCGGAAAGTCCACGCTCACCATATGGGACTTGATTAGCAGATCAAAAGTGAACTGATGTAGCTCTCTTGCAATCTGCAATGGACAGTAAGAGAGAGAGAAAACATGGTTAATAAAGACTTGGCTTCTGTCCAACCCTCCTCCCACCTCTGATTTTCAGTACTTTTAGTGTTCAGTCCTGTGAGGGGTGCGTGTGTGTGTGTGTGTGTGTGTGTGTGTGTGTTTGTGTGTGTGAGAGAGAGAGAGAGAAATATGGTCTCCAGGGAGGCACTGAGGGCTCCCAAGAGATCTCTTATACCACATTACAAGTTCTCTGACTTTGGATTGGGTGTTCCTTTATTCCCGTACCCCAGTACACAGTTATCTCTCTGTCTCTCTCTGTGCGTCTCTATGTCTCTTTGTCTCTCTCTCCCTTTCCTTCTCCTTCCCTCTCTCTCCCTTTCCTTCTCCTTCCCTCTCTCTCTTTCTTTCTTTCTTTCTTTCTTTCTTTTCTTTCCTCCATTTACTCCCTTCTTTTCCTTCTCTTACACACACACACACACACACAAACACATACCACACAGAGTGCAAACTCACATGTACATGACTCAAAGAGGAAGGAAAGACATTCAGGACTGTTTTGTCTGCCTGGAGAATCCATCTGACTTATGCTTCTTCCCTGAGACTCAGATTCTCTGTTCTCAACTCCTCCACCCCTTTCACAGTGCCAAGCTGGGACACTGTGATCTGTTCCTTTCTTCTCCATTGCATTTTCTTCTTGGACCATACTCAAAGCCAGAGGCAAATGGAAGCACCTCCCAACAGGTGGTGCCAGACCCTAGAGAAGCCTATTATCACTGGGCTCTATCAGGCTGCTCTCCCTGATAAAGCACCCTCTGTAGTTTGCTTACAGGCTGCACAGAGTCCAGGAGCTTGGTGAGCTGGTAGAAGCGCCTTGAGCAGGATGTGGGATTTTTTCTTTTGCATGCAATGATACGATCGAGTTCCTTGATGTAGTTCATTCGAAGTTCATCAAAGAATTTTTGATTTTTCAGGCCATCCACTGGAACTGATGTGGGATGAAGACAGAATGGGGAGGGGAAACATGCCCACAAAGGAGCATTAGACAAAGCACCAAGTTTTCTGACCACAAAATTGACCCCCCACCCCCACATGGCGTGAACCATCTACTTGGCTTTCTGTCAATTTAAGTCTGTGTGCCTGGGGCCTTCAGTCTACTAGGGAGATATGAGGGCAAAGGGTTGCTGTTCCCAATATGGAGGGAGTTAGGTAAAATGCACTTAATTTTTCCTTTTGCTAGTCCTTTCATGTACCATTTCTCAGGGCTGAAACTTTTTTGCCATTTCCCATCCAGCTGTGTTTTGTACAATCAAAACACCTCACATATCAAATGCCAAATGCCTCCATTTTCCCTCATGACACTCTAATTAGAAGGCACATTAAAGACAGCTTCCTTGGCTGCCAGGCAAGTTGTGTCTGGGTTGCTTACATCAGCCTCCTCTGATTCCTAGAAAAGGAAATGTCTTCTGGGAGGTGATCCCTCCTCTGTACTTCTCTTCCAGGAATACAAGCAGTTTAGGCCTGTTTCTGCAGTAAAAGCTATAGGAAACTTCAGAGGCCTGCTATCAGCAGCCTAAAAGGCTTCATCTCAGTGAGGGTGTGAGAGGAGAGAATCTGGTAGAGGTTGGAGTCTATCAAAGAAACTGAATTCTACCCATGAAAGTGGTCTTCATAAGGAAAAAGGATGGTGAGGGAGCATGGATGGTAGACAGAGGGAGGGAGAAGGGAAATATCTAGGAGCTACCTTCTCTCTAATAACATTTTAGTAGAAAGAGTAGGTGCCCTCTGAGCCTCTGTGCTCCAGGTGCCATTCTCTCTGCCTCCAGCACTTACTAATGCTGAAGAGTAGCAGTGCTTTCATGCACAGGAATTCCTGGGGGGTGATTTGAAGCCATCCAAACTCTTGAGACAGGTGCCTCATTCGGACACACTGGCTGTACATCCGAGACTTGTGCATGCGGTACCTAGGCAGAAGACAGATGAAGAAAAGTGAGGAGAGGCTTCTAACCAGCGCACAGAAAACATTTCTTGTTCTCCTCCCCAGGCTTGCCAGGCTCTCCAAAAAAGGGGGCTATTTGTCCTACTAGTGCATCAGTGAGAAGGAACAATGCCCCCCCCCACCACAAGCCTCTGATATCCTGATAAGGACTCATCTTCCCTGGCCAGGATATGGTTTAGCAAATGGAACTTCCAGGTCTGCATGCCCTTTCTGTTACCTGAGTCAGGGACAGGAAAGCATAAGCAAATGAACACAAAGGTCTTTCTGACTACAGTGCTAGGATCTCAGCTACAACCAGAGCCAGAATTTGCCTTCCAGGCAGTCAATCTCAGGATTCTTCAGAGAGAGGACCCAGGCAATCTGCTCTTAACATAACAACACCAGGATTTGCAAGTATCCACAGGTGTTTATCTTGTCAACACCCCTGCCTGCCATTTCCCATAATAGAAATTTAATCATTTCTTTACAAACCTCTAGCAGTAGATAAAAATTCCACATTGTCCTTTCAAAATGAGTTCCAGTACTTCTAAATGTGCTAGAGGTATTTTGAAATGTTTAATCTCAATGTTCTCAGTAGAGTGAGAGCCCATCCCCTCATAGACTGTCTGTTCCTTATTGCTGTTTGGGAGTTGTAAACATATGTGAGCTGCTTTCTTATAGTAAGCTGTGAACAGATCATCACATTATCACCTATAAATTATATGGGGAAGTGGCCAAGGCTTAAGACAGCTTCTGGGTGGTGGCAACCTCTCTGGTCCATGACTGGCGATGGCCAGTCTTTAAGAGAAGACACAGTATCTCCCAAATAAAATGCCTTTCAGTTTTCACTAGTTCAGAAATGATGAGACAGAGAGAGAGAGAGAGAGAGAGAGAGAGAGAGAGAGAGAGAGAGAGTTAGAATGGTTAGAAAGGAAGTGAGCCAGGTGTGGTGGCTCAAGCCTTTAATCCCGGCACAGGAGAGGCACAGGCTAGTGGATTTCTGTGAGATCTAGGCCAATATGGTCAAGTCCAGGCCAGCTGGGGCTACAAGGAGTCCCTGTCTCACTACCACCCCCAACCCCCACCAAACAAAACAACAACAAAAACAAAAAAGGGAATTCAACATCAGCTTAATTACCTAAAAGGTGAAGACAAGGACTTCCCGGATGGAGTATAAAGGCCATGTTTTGACATTCTAGTTTCCAAGTCACTAGCCTGCTGCATGGCCTGAACAGGCTGGTCACTGTCTGAGCAGAAGCTCTGCAAACTATTTCATGGCTGCCCAGGAGAAGGAGAGAAGGGGGCAGGAGGCAGAAATTATTTAATCCAGGCTGAAGTCCATCTGGACAGGGGAAGTGTTTAGATGGTAGCACAAGTCAATTGAGCAGAACAGTGCTGCTCTAAGTTCTTTTATCCTAGAGGACAGGTAAGATCTGCTGCCCCTAGAGCCTGACTTTGCTCCTGGCTCCATTGTATTTGTATGTCTCTGTTGATGACAACACTGCAATGTTTGAAATCATGGTCCTGGTATGAAGGATTCCTAGAATATTGCTGCAGGCCCCTGAGACAGTGAAAATAGGGGATAGAAGAGAAGAGGAAGAAACAATGAAAGGAATTTAAAGTGGAGAGAAAAATCAGTGAGAAAGAGTTGGAAGAGAGGTGAAGGAAAGGGAAAGAACTGTAGGAGGGTAAAGAAGAAGGGGCAGGAATGGAACTCAGGACTAGAGCAGAGGCAGGTAGGAATAAAAGAGTGGATGAAAGGGAAAATGAAGAATGGAAAATACTGAGCACAGTGCCTGGAACATGGTAATGCTTAATAAATGATAGGCGAGAAAGGTGCTGTTATATTATTCATCATTCTATGATGAGATAAGTGACTCAGAGAAATGCAGTATATTTCCCATGGTCACATAGCTAGGATTCAAGCTCATTATCTTCAAAACATGAGTTCTCAATAAAAAATGGAGAAAAGAAGAAAACCAGACTCACAATATGGTTTGGGCCTTTTACAGAATAACAGATGTGTTGGTCCTGCTTCTACAATTCCAACTCTTTGGGCCTCAGTCCCTCCATTATTACCTTGATAAGGTTGGCAGCAATTAGTGACTGTCAACTGGAGTATACTGCCTTCTCAGTGGGTATTAAAAATATGGGGTGGGGGGCAGTTTGCTGTTGCAGTGACTGGAATCCTATGTGTTATTTAGTGGGCAGGTGCTAGGGATACCAAACATACTGCATTATGCAGAACTGCAGAATGGCTTTCACAATTAAACAAAATCTTCCCCAAATATCAATAGCATTGTGGCTGAAGAGATGACTCAGCCATCAAGAGCACTGGCTGCTCTTGCAGAGAACCCAGGTTTGGGTCCCAGCACTCACATGGCAGCTAACAATCATCTGTACTACAGTTCCAGGGGATCTGGTGCACTCTTCTGACCTCCCTGGGCATTGCACAACATGGGTGCATTTACATGCAAGCAGGCAATAGACTCGTACACATAAAATTTTTTAAATTAATAGCGTCTATGTTGAGAAACACTGGTCTAGATATTTTTAGGGACTCTGAAAACTGTAATACAACGGGAACCTACAAATTGAAGAGGAGCTTGTTTCAGAATCCTTGGGGCTTGTTAGATCTGTGTCTAATTCCCTCAGGAGCCCTGTAGCATCTTGATGAGAAGAATGGGACCTAGCCAGAAAACCGAGGTGGGGTGCCATAGGAATACTTGGAAACAGAAGGAAATGCAGATTTACAAAGTGACCATTGATCACCTTGTAGAACTCCAAAGGTCTCAGGGTTCTTGGGAATGTAGAGCTGGTTGGTGATCAAGGATTTGATTCAGTAAGGGGTAGCAGAGGCTAGGGGGATGGGCAGTGAACAGTTAGCTGGCTTTACGAGGCCTGCCCCAGAAGATGGCATCATAAGTAAGTCTTGGGAGGTCTGCAAACCACAAGTCAGCTCATGCCAAAATCCCAGCAGCTATTCTTAGCTTCCGACGACCAGGGCTGACTGGGTTTTAGAAGAGAGCAACTGGGGACACTCTCTTTTGCATGGCACTGCTGTAGAGTAAGGAACCACAAGCCCGTAGATTTTATTTTAAGGCTCTTCTGGGTTAAAGGGTTGAAGGAGGGGGGAAGTTTAATTCCTGCCCTGATTGAAAGGATCCTCTGCAGTGAAAGTAGCACACAATTCTTGGGAATATTATTCTGGTCACAGTGCTACCGAGAAATGTCAGACAGCAGATAGAGAAAACACTATCACTAGTAGGAAAAAGGGAAAGGGAGTGCAAAGGGGATCCCTAAGCCTTCTCCTCATTTCCTTTCTCCCTCATCTTCCCTGCCCTTTCTCTTCCAGTGCTTCCTGTTTTCTTTTCCATTTCCCTTTTATTTTCCGTTGCCCTTTCCTTCCTTTTATGAGGGAGCATGTTACTACTATGCAGCTGGTGGCTGGTGTCGATCTTCCTACTTAGGCCAAATGAGTCTTGGACTCCAGATTCTCCTGCCTCAGTCTCTTGAATGCTGAGATTCTTTGCACCATCATTCCTGGTCTAAGAAGTTTCCTTCTTCTTCTTTTTTTTTAAGTCCTGTCTGCCATGGGTCAGGCATATCACATCCATCAGTTCCCATTCAAAAATGGTTTTGCAATGTGAGATTAGGAAACTGAAAGTCAGGGAAGTTATGGTTCTTGACCAAACAACACGATAAAGATAACAGCAGAACAAAGACTTTAGTAGAGTAAGGTTCCAAAATCTGAGCCTGTAGCCAAATTCAGGAAGGAAAATATAGCTGGCAAAAGAACTGATGTGAATTAAATCTGTTTTAGGAAAAGGAAATAACAGGGCCAAGGTCAGTCAATTTTTTTTGATGCAACTGACCTTCCACGTCCGAAAAGACAGGATTATCTATTAAAAGGGAAGGTCAGATTATCATGAAAACTCAGTGATATAGGTTTTTAGGAATTATCTTGCATAGTTCTGGCATGAAAATATTTGTTCAACCAACAGAAGCCCTCGCTGGTAGCAAGGGGCTCAAAGGCTGGCACTATGAACACTTACTCATTGAAAACCAGGTCAGGTGCAAAATAGAGCATTCTGGAATTGACGTTAGTGAAGGACCGCCAGCCCATGGCAAATACCATGAGTCCCATCCAGGAGTACTGAATGACTGCCATCTGGTCATCCACATGCAAGTTGCGGAATCCTGGAGAAGAAGGGGCAAAGGCAATGTCAGATCAGGTGTTAGTGGGTTGCGTTCTGTCTGGGCATCTCCTTTGCTGCAAATTTGGTACTCGGATAGTCATTAAGGAGCTCCAGAGACTATCAATCATGGCTGTTGAGGGAAACAGGTGTGAAGAAGAAACTATATAATGGACACCCATTCTCCTTTACTGAAGTCTTCAAATGAGATCATGATGTAGTTAAAAGGGCACTGATATTTGGAAGACAGTCATAATCTAACAGTATTTATACTGGCTGGACTCTTTTCTAAGGCCTTTACTTATATTATTCATTTAGTCCTCATAAGGAATAAAATAGATACTCTTATCCTCATTTTGTGCTTCAGTAAAAGTGAATTACAGAGAAGCCAGGAAATACGTCAAAGATCATATGGCTGTTAAAAGGCAGACCAAGTTCCCAAGCCCATGTTCTTGCCCGTTATACCTTTAGGAAGATTCAGTTTAATTTCCAGTTCTCCCACATCCCTTCTCACTTTACAAAACTGTATTCTAGTTGTACTTTGATGCCCCACATGCAACAACCCTGGGAAAGAGATACTATTATATTGAATTGTTTTCTGTGATGCTCTTTCAGCCCCATACCTCTCCATTCTTTTCTACTTAACAGTCATGCTAGTTCAGCTAGCTTTCTACCCTTAGCCTTGCCTACCCTACTACTCTTAGACATAAACAGACTCTGTATGACCTCCCTGCTAGACTAATTTCTTGTCACTTGCCTTCTGATAATTTAGGTTCTAACACTTCTGTAAATTTTTTTTGTCTTTTTGAGACAGAGTCCCCCTGTAGCCACAGCTGGCCTGGAACTCACAGAGATCCACCTGCCTCTGCCTTCCGAGTGCTGGGATTAAAGGTGTGTGGTACCATGCCCTGCCTTCACTTCATGCTTTTCCAGGCCCTCTGCCTAGGCAGACACTTTTGCTTAGGATGTAACACCCACACAACTTTCAAGTCTTTGTTCAAAGTACCTCCTCTGTGAAGCCTTTTCCAACTCATCCAAGCATATGGCTTAATGATTCTTCCTTTACCTTCTCAAGGAGCCTGGAGTAGCTTTAGCTAACTAAAGAGCTCAGTTCACAACACTGAGATTTATGAAGACATTTGTCTCCTCTACAAGACTTGATGCTTCCTGAAGATGAGGACCATATATTGCTGCTCATCTTGGTCTCCCTAATACATAGCATGGTCCACATGTTTGACTGGGCACTTGTAAAACAACAATCAAATACATGAACTAATGATCCTTAATATTTTTCCCATTTTTGTAGAATGGAGATTTGATTACCTCCAAATGGCCTTCTTTAAGTACAGGAACCAGCCATCCAAATGCTACATCTGTAATAATATTTTGCTGCATCATATATGGCCAAGTTTTTGTGGAAGTTTCCAATTCTTCAAATCATTTAAGTGAGAAAGGTGTTACCTCACTATCATTGCTACCAGTAACTCCTTTATTTTTCCCCAACAAACTCATAATTATCTGAAATTATATATTATCTTACTTCATTAAGAATGTTTCTTTGAATTTAGATAAAAATTTTTACTTTCTTGTGAATCGATCTCATTTAATCCTCTTAATGACTCCTGATGATAGGTAATGGGGCACTTATTTTACCAATATGGAACCTGAGGATTAGAGCAGGTAGGTGACTTGCACAAGATCCTATAGTCAATATGGCTGCACTGGAACTGGAAGCCAGACACTTTGATTCTCTGCTCCAGTGCTTTTTCTACTCCGCCACTGAAAGTCATAGCTCAGGGTTCTGAGGGCCATTAATGTTCTTTTAGACAAGGGCTCAGCTGTGAGTTTTTTACAAGTCAGACAGTATTGTTCTTGGTTGGTCTCTACCCTCTCATCCATGCCTACTCACCTACCCACTTCAGTTTTCCCTGTCTTTTAGGTCTTAGGTCTGCTAGTCACAGCTGTTTTATAGTTCCTCATAGCACAGTCCCTGGCTATAATTTTAGATCTCAGGCCTATGCCTCACCTTCACTGTGTTGACATACTATGCTATCAGCTCGGCTGGAGCCCCTACCAAAGTGTATTTCTTTCCTGGTGCCCTTCTATAGTATAAAATGTCTGTGTCTGATCGTTTCCTATAGAAGACAAGATGCCAAGTTCAATAGAGACAATATCTAAGGATCATCTGGGAGAAGAGACCTAGGAGTTTAACCCCTGAGCATCTGTCGTGGAATGCAGTGGGCAACATAAAAGCTGCTGAAGGGTAAGCTTTAACCTCCTAGTGGAATGTGTGAATACGAAGGTACATGGAGGGAAAAGTATTAAATTGTACAGATATTAAAGAAACTGTCTACTCAGATGCTTTGCCCCACCCCCAAACACCAGAGAACTAACAAAAATGTGAAAGGGGGGTCATTTCAGTTAGACTTCAATACTGATTTGCAACACTTAGAGCTGCTTATCACACAGATCCAATAAGTGTACACACATGACCAATGTAAAATACCATTTTTCTTGTAGAGCTAATCTGATTATGATATCTAATTATTCTTTAATGCACAGCTTTTGAGGTAGCCTGTTCAAACTGCATGGCTAATCAGGGATGACTGGGAAAAACAGTAGCCTCAGTGGTACAAACCTTCTTAGGCACACAGTGTTAGGCTGTTCTGCTGAAGTACAGAGGCATCATGCTCGGGTTTTGAAACACAGCAAACATGGAGCAGAGGCAGTTTTTGTTTTCTCATTAGACTCCAACCATCATCATTGTTAGGTATATACACTGGAAATGTGTAGCCTCATGAGTCTGGGACAACAGGTGCAAAACAAGGTCTAGAAATTTGTGTTGTTCTAGGTCAATGGCTAACCAAGGTCTTCAAAGAAGACAGTTCAAACTTGGGTTCCATGTATGAGCTCTAAGCAAGGTTGGTGGGACCTTTGAGCTTAATGCAAATTATAGGTTTAGTACTTAATGACTATAGTGATAAGTCACCATTAGAAGAAACACATCAACTGTTGCAACTACTGTATTAGGTATTCTTTATATGATTTTTGTACTGATGAAAGTTTTCAAGGTGTTCCACCATTTCTACAAATGAAGACAGAGCAATATAAAGAAGATCTAGGTTTCCGATTCAGGCCCATCTGATTCTGAATATTCTGTGTATTTACAGTCATGTCAACTGTCCCCAATTTGTAGCTGCAATTGTTAATGCATGAGCTACATTATGAGGAAATTTCCAGATATCATCATCAGATCATCACACAAAATTCCCCAAAAAAATTCATCTGACCAGCTTCTTGTATAGGACAGAAACTCAAAACTGTTGAATGAGCAAATTATTTAGACTAGTAGGTAATTATAGGAAATATGAATAGCCATTCTTGTGAATGCAGTAATCAGTTTCCTTTTAAACCTATTCTTCTAAATGATTCAGCATCAGAAATCATTTATTCTGGAAAGGTAGAGCCTAAACTAATTTTGGTTTGCAGATTTGTTAATACAGAGACGAGACTTCCCATACTGAAGGTTGGGCCATGGACAGCCGGTGTTCCCAAATGCTATCAATTCTGCCATGGTCATTTGCGCTAGGTTATTTCCAAGCCTACCAATTTAGAAATCAAAGAGTCTGAGCGCAAGCTCTGGTTCCATTGTTAAGTAACTAATGGAACAAGTTAGTTAACTTCCTTGAGCTGTGGTGTGTGAAATGGAAATAGCAGTTCCTGTGATTCATAGGATAGTTTTTACGGGTCATCTATATGAAAAGGCTTTGAATCCTATAAAAAGAGACATTAAACATTTGGAAACTTTGAATTTCCACTAAAAATGGCATTAAGGTGTCTAGCTGAATCAATGACAATAATGAAAACAACCTTTTCTTTTTTCTTCTTTGTATTTTTCCTTCCTGTGTGAACTCTCAGTTTTGGCATAATGCATATTCAGTCCTAGTCCTTGGGCCTCCTTCCCAGCAATCTTATTGGCTAGTCAAATTGAGATTTCCAAGATTAAAAAATATTAGGGAGGTTCTAGGGGCTATGACCGGGCCTTGTGATTTAGAAGTACAAAACAGGGCCTTGATAATCAAAATGTAAAATTTTCAAAAGTAGATAGTCCAGTACATGACCCAAGTTGTTTTCTAGGAGGCTTTGGCCTCTCACTGTGAAGCCAGAATGACAAAAATGTAGGGGCATTCCAGACACTAGCTACAGTTCAAGGGGATGGCTCAGAATTAGGAAGACCTGGACTCAAAATCTGGCCCAGCGAATAACACTTCTTCCCAGAACTTCATTGTATGCAAAAGGGAGGAATGAGCACCTATTTGTAGGAGATTCGTATGATAAATCAATTCAGTAATACATAGGAAACCACCTTTTTCACTATGAATTTCCATCTGCACAGTAATTATCATTAAAAGGCAGGTTAATCTTTGACTTCACAAGAGGAGACTTGGTTTTTGATATTTCAAAAGAATCTTTGAATCATATAATCTTGGGATTAGGAGAAACTTTAAAGGGAATATGCTTCACTGCTTTCCAAACTCTGTTGCCTATAGCCACCTAATTGTGTGAGGCTGATCAGTGGCTTATGGTTGACTTGGAATAGTATTGAGGGAGAGGAGACGATGAGGTCAGGCAAAGATTCTGACTTTAAATAAATGCGGTCACAGCTTTTAAGAAATAAAGCACTTGGTTGCTAAAGGAAAGTTTGTGAATCCATGGACAGAAGATCTCTACATCTTTCTCAAGCTATTATATTTTAATAATGAGACTTGTTTAAATAACAGGTGGCCCAGTAAGGAAGTGACTTCCTCATTATTGAAGGTATCCAAACAGAAGTAAAACAATCACTCGGTAATTTTTTCACTATGACCGAGACTTTTCTCCCACTAAGATTTCAAAAGTAGTTTAAAGAACACTTAGGGTACTTTGAATTAAAATTTTAAGGTTACTAGCTTAGCCCAAACCGCTCTTTATAGATACACATGGAGAAACTGAGACTCAGAAGGGGAAAAGATCAAATAACAGGCTATCAGCGAAGCTAAGACTAGAACTCAAGTCTTCTGACTTCCAGTGGCCCACAGGATCATTCAGTAAATATGATTTCCCTTAACCCAGTAACCTCATTTTACTTTTCCTTACCAGGTAAGGCCTTGGCCCACTTAACCACATGTACAAGTTGTCTTTCTCCCAGTTCATTGAGGCTAGACAACAAAGCTGCAAAAGAGTCAGGCTGGTTGTTGTCATGTCCAGCACACACCACTCCTGGTTCAATGGCTTCTAGGACATTAAGAAAGATAGGTTGACACTCATAGCCTTCAAAGTGTGATACAGTCATCTTCTGAGATGGGTCTTCAGTGGGACTGCTAGCACTGGAATTTTCTCCTTCCTCCTGTAGTTTTAGATTGCCAAGTTTCTTCAGTTTACGAGCTATTGGGATGGAAGAGAAAGGTGAATTTATTATCAGTGACCAAAATCACACACCAGAATTACCCTGTTAGGAAAAGTGTCAGAGCTAAGAAAACAAAGATGCTCTTTGTCTCTGGTTATAGATTCTAACCTTCTTAAGGACAAGTGTTTATTCAACAATGGCTGAATGATTTATCATCTCAAATCTATGCTAAGCCCAAAATTTCATACCTTGCTTTCTCCCCTGATCCTTGGGGCAGAACAGTCTAGTATATCCTTGGATAGGCTCTGTTTGAGTGCAGACTTCACAGTTTACACCTTGGACATTTAATTGATTTATTTACAAATACATCTATGACTAATTATTTTATTCATCCATTCAACATATGTTCATTGACAGATATTTGGTATAAAGAACATGGGCTGTGCTCCAATATGGTAGGGGGGAAATGAATAACTACAAACATAACTATAAAATGTCAGAATAGTAAATGGTATAACAGAGGCATCAAAAAAGAGGAAAACAACAAACTTTCCATATGGTGAGGTTAGGAAATGCTTTACCACAAAGGTGGCATTTGACTTAGAGTTTAAATACTAATAAGAATTTCTACAGGTAGAAATAGGCTAAAAAGCATAAACAAAAGGAAACAGCTAAAAATCAGAGTGTTTGGAGTATGAAACATATGTGGTAAGATTGGCTACTTATGATATTAAAAACAAAGATGGGGTCTAATTTTAGAGGACTGTGTGTATTGTATTAATAACAAGGCTAATTAGCTTATTGATGATAAGCAAATAATGAGCATTATAAGCAGGACAACAATGTAAATGTGTCTATATCTGGCATTAAGTAGATCAGACTTACAGGCTACAGAAGAATGTTGATCTAGACTTATCCTATTTTGGTCAAGAGGTTCCAAAAAGTGCCAGCTTGGACCTTAGTTTCTTTCCCTCTAAACACTTTTTTTTTTAAAAATCTCAGTACTGAGAGTTGAACATAAGACTTTCTGTATGTTAGATAAGTACTCTACCACTGAGTCAATGTCTTAATATCTCCATTTTTCTTTTAATTTTGAGACCATGATATCACAAATTTGATCATGCTCAACTTGAAGTCATTGTGTGTCTTAGGCAGGCTTTGAACTTGTGATTCTCCTGTCTCGGCTAAGCCTCTCATGCACATAATGTTCATACTTAAATCTCTCTGAAGATGGAAAGGTTGCTACATACTTATGTCACTGTTGAAGTTCAGAGACCAGATGTTCAGGAATTGAGAATTTAAGCATCAGATGGGAATAAGTTTTAAAAATGGCCTTGAAGATCTTTTATATCTTCAGACTACCAAACCGTTTCACTTTGGATAGGAATTTTCTGATGTTCTATTTCCCAATGAACGTTATAAGGAACATCAGATGTTGTCAGAATAATACTCATAGATAAACATTCTTCTTTAACAAAGGGGAAAGGAGGAAGGTAAAGGGTTGGAAACTGCAATAGTATTAAAGAAATGACAGAATGTTTCTGCCTCTATCATTTGTCTATGAAATAGAAATCATACTAGAAGGTAGTCATTGGGATAGTAGAGATAACATTATTTAAAATAATCACAATAACCTATAACTCAGTCATTAAGAACCATGTTCCTGACATACCCACACACATACAAATACACACACACACACACACACACACACACACACACAATTTAAAGATCCTTAGGCATCCAAATGGTTACTTTGTTCTATTTTCCTTCACAGTTATATTAACAAGTATAAATAATTAAAAAGGTCATAGCTCAGAGATCTGGCATAAGCAGATGTACTAGGAGTAGACCATAAATTGTTTTTCCCTAATCCTTTTTAAAATAATAAATAAATAAAGGCATAAGACAAACAGAATTTGATTCTCATTCAAGTTGATAAAAGCAGCAAAACCTACCCTATATGTGTTTCTGACTTCGTAGAATAAGACACATATCTGGAACTGACTTTAAGCTCTAATTCGAAAAAGAATTCTTTCATTGAGAACTCTAATCATATTGTCATGCAGTAAATCAGTGTCAGAACAGATCACAGGTTTGTATCAACTATTACAGTAGAGAGGAGGAAACAGTGAATATAAGAGGACCATTGAGAAGAAAAAGGGAAAAATGACAAGGCAGCCTGGGAACCCAGCCCTAAGTGCAAGATGACCTTGTCTAACAATCATTTCTACAGGGCACATGCACAGTCAGTAATAAGGAGGTATGCACATGCACTGCCACTTCCCACCTTCTACTGAGGATATAGGCTGAGGGGGTGGTGTGAACCTAGTCTATCTCTCCTTTCGGAGCTAGATGACTGACCCCCACAACGTTTTGTCATATGATGAATTCACTGATAACATAGGCCCTTGTACACAGCTCCACAGTCTGACGATGCCTACAAGATCTGTTCCCCTGGTGCAGTTCCCATAGACAGACCTCACCTTCCTCATCACTGATATTTGCTGGTCTCGAGCTTAGGCAAAAGAACCAAGTAATCTGAACCTGCTATGCTATGCATGAAGCCTACACTCTCTGTACTTTTATTATGTGGCTCCCTCATGGTGTCTGAACCCTTGAAGTTTAATTTTCCCTGCTTGCAATTTTTACCCTCCATGATAAACTTCTGGAGCTACCATCACATCTAGAATAGAAGAGACAGAAATTTGTAAGAACACAGTCAGTTCCCTGACTACACGGAAGCATATTGGGGGCACTGTAGTGGCAGGAAGATTCACAGCATAAAAAACAGGAAGGGTCCTTAGAAATCATCTTATTTAGAGGTCACAGATTCAAGTATCTTCAGTATCTACTCAGGTAACACAGCATGTAGGTATGTGTGTTAATGTGTATGTAGGAGAATGCTTGGCACTCTGCCTGGCAAACCGGAATAAATGTCTTATCTCCTTCCTTACCCTAGAAGACATTTATGTAGTACATAAAATCTTCATGAAACTCATGTATTCTCACACTGAATTCAACCCTTAGCCATCATTTTGAGTCTTCTGGTGTTACTCCAAATCTCAAGTCAAAGATGGGAAGACTGAAACCATAGAATGAGGCAGCATAGAGGCAGACCTGGGATTGGATCCAGGGCTCTTATTGCTAATGTAAAATTCCTTATTCCCAGAGTACCTCCCTTTTAGTAACCTATTCCCGCTTCATCTCAGTATGTGCCTCTCTGAGCTTTTTTCTAGATTTACACTGTCCAATATAGTAGCCACTAGTCCTGTGTGGTTATTTAAAATACTTGAAGGAAACAAAAATATAACCCTTGTGGCTGGGGAGATGGCTCCATAGTTAAGAACACTGGCTGTTGCAGAAGACCTGGGTTTGAATCACAGTACCCACATGATGGCTAACAACCATCCATAACTCCAATTCCAGGGGATTCACTGCTCTCTTCTGCTCTCTGCAGGCACTGCACGACATGGGAGCACTGCACTTACACATGCAGGTATAACACTGATAGTCATAAAATAAAAATAAGTTTACATATATATATATATATATATCCCTTGAGTCTCACTGGATATATTGCCAGTGTTCAAAAGCTACATGTAGCTGGTGACTGCTATACTGGACAACACACATATAGAACATTTCTATTATCTCAGGAAGTTCTGTTGAATAATGCTGTGAATGTAGTGCTCTCTGGTACAGCTATGCTACTTGCCATATGGTACTAAAGCTATTGATAAAGAAGGAAAGAATCCAAATTAATTATACACAGATGAATCCATTGTCTTTAATTCAGAAGGTAGAGGGACAAAGAGCGTAGCTGGCATTGGTGCAATTGGTGCGATATAATCTATCACCCCTACTCTCCCAATTACGACTCAAATCTCAGTAAGATGATGACTTGTGGGCCTAAACAGACTCATTACAAGCAAGATCAATATGTAGAGACTGTGGGGAAAATCCATCAGGACAAAATTATTACCCTTTCTTTACATTGTGCCAATCAGAACTTGGCTGGCCTTTTTACACCCTTCTCTTCTAAAGCTATAAGGCATCTGCTTGAAGAAGAGAGATTGCATTCCCATTTGCCTCCAGGGCCTGGGTAATGTGCTGTCTCTGTGACCATACTGACTCAAGCTGCACCAGGTGTTCTCGGATATCTGCCTGAAGAGGGTGACTGTACTGGACATAATTGAAATCGGATTCCATTCATTCTGCAGGGGATCCTCTGTTCTCTCTCTGCAGCAGAGACCAGCATGTTGCTAGACGACTTGGAATCCTAGACAATGAAGCTTACTAGTCTCAGCTGTTACTCAGTGCCCAAGGCCTTATTTTCTTCCATGAAGGCCGTCCACATGCTCCTCCCTTCCCCTGCACCTGAGCCCCAGAGTCAAATCTAACTCTTCCTTGGGAGATACACCAACTAACTACTATGTCAAAGCAGAGACTGACTTAAACTCAGTGGTGAAACACAGACAAATGGGGAATTGAAAGTAGGTAGTTCTGATGATATGTGAGCTGCCCTGTATCTTGTCCCTGTCTTTTAGTCTTAGGTCAGAACAAGAAAATATCTCCCTAACGTGTGACTTTGCTGTTTAGGGGCCTTTCATGCCTGGGACCTGGTATATCAGCCCTGGCACACTGTACTTCTGTGGGGGCTACCTCTAAAACACCAGAAAAATATTTTTCAAATCGGATTCCATGGTGCAGGGTTTTTTTTTTTTTTCTATTTTGTTATTTTTATTTTATGTGTATGTGTGTATTGCCTGCATGTAGGTAAGTGCACCCGTGTTGTGCAATGCCTGCGGAGGTCAGAAGAGGCTGTCGGATCTCCTGGAACTGGAGTTACGAACAGTTGTTAAGGGCCATGTGGGTGCTGGGATTCGAACCCAGGTCTTCTGCAAGAACACCCAGTGTTCTTAACCGCTGAGCCATCTCTCCAGCCCCATGGTGCATTCTTAAAGATGACTAGATATCATTAATCTGTAACTTCTCTAAATTCAGCAACCTTCAGGCCGGTTCCAGCCACATTCCTTATTTTCAGAGGCTATACACCTTCTCACTCATGGGCAAGAGAGAGATAGGTGTATGTGAACTTTCCAAAGTCATTGAAACTGAATCATTGTGCCCAAGGTTGAGGATATTTCTCTTCTCCATATCTTATCATGGAATTACAAACATCAAAGAGTCATCTTTTCTGGGAGACTAATTTCTAGGATAGCTTCCATGATTTTGAGTCCCTCAAGTATATGCAGTTATGCAGTCAAGCATTAATTTAGCTGTTGCTGTGAAAGGACTGGGTAATGAAATTAAGGTTAGAAGTTGGTTGAATTTTTAGGGTGGTTATCTATCCTTGTTGGCCCTGATCTGATCAGGTAAGCTCTTAAAATGCTGAGATTTTTCCATTAAGACCTATACCATTTGAGACAATTCAACACTAGGAAAATTCTGTGTGGCTGGCTTAGAAAGTACAGTCCACAAAGCCAGGAAAGAGGGCATCCTCCAGGAGCTGAGAGTGGCCCTTGACTGATAACCACATAGGAAGTTGTAATAGAAGTGACAGTCCTGCAACCATAAAGAACAGAATCCTGCCGGTATCACACAAGCTTAGCACAGGACCCTGGGCTCTAAGTTAGAACACAGGCTGGCAACATCTAGATTTTATCTATGTGAGACAATTAACTGAGAAGGTAGCCATGCTATGCCAGACTTCTGATGTACATAACTGTATGTTGATTCATGGGTATTATTTGAAGTTGCTAAGTTTGTGGTACTATGTTATACATTAATAGCAAACTAATATACTTTCATTACAGAAGATGGTGTATAGAAAAAAGAATAGGATTTGAAGTTAGAAAAGGGTTCAAATCCAAGCTCTCACAATTATTAGCTTAATAACTCTGAACTCTTTACTCAGCTTATCTGAAATGCAGTTTCTTCATTTGTAAAGAGGTGTTGCTCCTATTTACTTCTTAGGCCACTCATGAGGACTAAATCAAAGACTATCTGGGATAAAGTGAGCTCTTCAAGATGGTATCCTCATTCTTCATCCACTCTCAAAGAGTATGAAGTAAACATGTCACAGGTGACTTAATTTGTCATGAGGAAGGGGAGAGGGCAGGGTTGATAGGACACAATACATATCAGGAGACATAAGTCTAACACATTATGAAGTGAAAAAAACAACAGTTGAGTTTCTGCAGCATATGACTGCCTAGAAAACCAAATTCAGATGTCAAATATGTCTAGATATTAAGTAAATGTAGAAGTATGCTTTTCTACAAGTTCTCTGTGAAACTAGACTAGGCTATACTTATGTGAGTGCACTTGTGTGTGTGTGTGCATGTGTGTGTGTGTGCCCATGTGCAGTGGTTATATATCATAATGCTTAAGTCTAATGATCATGAATTCAAATACCATATAAGTAAGGCAGAAAGATAGATGGGTAAAAAAAAGCTTGGCAAATATAAACAGGAAGAGTTAGGGATGGTGAAAAATCTTCATGCATTACCTAAGGGAAGCATGTCAGTTTCTTCAATGAATACTGTTCTTTTTAAAATTCTTTGAAAATTTCACTCATGTTTATGTTATCTTGATCATACACAACCCCAATCCCTCTGTCCAACTCTCCCTGATGCCCCTCAATATATCTCCCTCCAACCTACATGTTCCTTTAAAAAATATAACTCACACAGTCCAGTTAATGCTGCTAATATGTGTGTGGGTGTAGGGCCATCCACTGGCGCATAGGCAGCCTGCCAGGAGCCACTCCCTTAAAGAAAACTGACTCTCTTTTTTTTTTTTCTATCAGCCATCAATTGTCAAGAGCTCTTCAGTTAGGGGTGGGGCCTCAGTGCTTCATCCCACTTTTATGCTGGCAGTTTTAACTGACATGACCTTGTGCAGGTAACCACAGCTGCTGTGGCTTCATGAGTACAACAATTGTGCCATGTCCAGAGGACAGCATTTCATAACACTCCTCTTCGTCCTCTGGCTCTTAGATTCTTTCAGCTCCCTGTTCTGAAATGTTTCCTGAGTGTTAGGGGTAGGAGTAACTAGATAATATTCTGAACAGACAGAACTCTTCAGGTGAATTTTGACCTGGAGAAAGTTTATTTGGAGCTCTGGCATAAATCATGTCAATCATCTTTCCTCCTATTAGGACTGGAGGCAGAGGATCTCATTATATTATTTTAGGGTTAGAAGGGGAGAGGAATCCTAGTCAAGGAAGCTCTTCCCACACCTAGGGATTCATTCCTTCTCTGATCTCATTTTCCTCATTCACACAGAAAGAAGATTAGTTAAAAAGAAAGGCTCATTTGTAACCACAGGTCTATTGCTATGAGACTTAGGGAAAGATTATATCTTTCTGTACCTAAATTAACTGTGTAAAATGGAGACAATATTAGTATATGAATCTTAAGGTTGTTTCAAGGAATATCAACACTGTTGACACTGTGGTGACATCTTAGAGTGGAACGCTAATTCTATCTTATGAAAAGAATTTAAACATGGTAAAATATACACTGAACTACAGGAGGCAGAAGGCATAAATGGCACTGAAGTTTTAAAATGTTATTTCAAAGGACTTATTTTCATTATTGGTTGGTGATAGTATCAGAGTCTTATGTGATGTGTGACCATGAACACATCCTTTGCTTTTCCCTTTACTTTTCTTGTCAATTTCTTGGTGACAATCTGACCTGACTGCTGCATAGAATGGCTCTCTAGCTAGAAACACTCTGAAAAGCTGCCTACATTGGCAAATTGTGAGAAGTATTATTTTCCACTTTTGGGTATCTCATCCAAGTGAATGATTGAGAGCCAAACTGATAGGTTTCAGAACTGTTAGATAATAAGAGGATCTACCTCACAGTGTTGTGATTTTCCCAAAGGGGATGCGTGTACATTACTTAACACAGAGTAAATTACATAGATCAATCAATGATGGCTCTCAACTCTTACTGAGCCTCACATCACTCTACTTTCATGCTCTTTATCTTAAATAGGTGAACTTTTTTTTTCTAGAAAAAAAGAAACTTCTTTCTGAACTTTATAGTTTCAGTCAGGAGTAAAATCTAATGGGAGAGAGAATCTGGATTCAAAAGGTTCAGTCCAGGACACTAGTTGAGCCCTGAGAGACTTATATGCCTTTCTAGGGTACTTGTGGGAAGGCAAAGTGGGCCTTAGCATGTGACCTCCTTTCAAACCGGTGCTGCAGTGATATATTCTATACCTACATTTGGAATTCTTTATCTGATTTTGTTTAAAGAAAACATTCCATTTCCAAAAACAAGTTTGTATGCCCACATTTTGTCTATTCCTATCTCTTCCCTTATTTTATAACTGGGGAGACTGAAGGCCAAAGATTAAGCTTGCCAAGGTCACATAGCTAGATGGTGGCAGAACAAAAGACAGAATTGTGTGTCTGAACTTGTAGATTGGTGGTCTTTACTTTCCATCAGCTTGACCAAAATGTTACTAGCAAGAAATGGGAGCTGGGATTGGATTGGGAAGAATTAGGACAAGGACAACAGGGAGAGAACAGAATCAATCTTTTGCAAGTATGTAGTGGGAGATTAGCAGGGGACTGTAACCAAGTGGGACTAAAAATGTACGCCAGATTCCCTCAGGCAAAAAGGCTCCTTGCCCCCTCCCCCATTCACCTCCCTGTCCCAATTCTCAGTCAGAGGCATGGCCAGGGGGAAAGAATATCAAATTTTATCTTTCAAGGTTTATGTTGCACTATTTAGTCTAATGGTTTTTAGTTCATGGAGGAGTAAACATAATTAATAATAGAATGATATGCAATGCTGCACATCCTTGCCAAATCACAGAAACTATTTCCAAGTCTCCTCTCTCTGCCTACTGAGCCAAAAGAAAGGGGGTCACTGTACAGATGCCACCCTGAGTGAGGAGCACAAGGTCATCAGCCCAAACCTGCTCATGTGAAATTGTAGAGCCTGGAAATGCTTTTGCATACCAAGCTTTTCCACTGGAAAAAGTAACTACACGAATTTAGAGCATACATGCTTTTACAATTACATTTAAACTGACATTAAAAACAAATGTGAAACAGTCCATGCTGAACAGGTCAGCATGACCTGGAAAGCAAATGAGAGTTTTTAAAAAAAAGAAAGAAAAGAGAAAAAGGAAACAGTACCAATGTTAACAGCATTAATTCTGTCAGTCTGTTGTAAATAAGAAAATGCCATTGGTGTATTAATGGTTTTAGTAAAGGGAAATTTCACTAGCAGAAATATGCAATATGCAAGCGAATAGAAAGCAGTAAAAAAAAAAAAAAACCACATTAGCCTTTCAATCCACTTTAAAGAAACTCATGTCGGCTAGAAGATGAAAATTTTGCCCCAAGGAAGGGGAGTTGTCGCTCTTGAAGTTTTTTCTTGGCTTTTTCCCCTCAGAATGTGTCTGAGTAAGGAAAAAGGCAAAGATTGTGGACATATGTGCAAGCATGTCTTGTGTATGTACACACATGTATGTGTATGTAGGTGGTGGTGGTAGTGGTGTTGTGTGCATGTGTGTGTATGTGTGCGTGTGTGTGTGTGTGTGTGGGGGGTGCTGTTGGTTACTATGTGTACAGGGGGGGGGGGGGGGGGGGGGGGGGGTGGGGGTGGTGTGGGTGTGGAGCGCGGTGCGGGGTATAAACATAGTGGTCCGGATCCCTGAGCTCTCCAGAGGCCCCGCCCTCCCGTTTTCGCTGGTGCATTGTGCCGCCAGCGCTCTGGGCTCTGGGAGCCGCCCTCCTGCCCGCCCTGCCGCCCTCCTGCCCGCCCTCCTCCCTTCCTCCCTCGGTGTTGTGTGCATGTGTGTGTATGTGTGCGTGTGTGTGTGTGTGTGTAGGTGGTGATGATGGTTACTATGTGTACAGGTGGTGGTGGTGGTGGTGGTGGTGGTGGTGGTATGTGTGTGTAGGTGGTACTGGTGGTGGTATGTGTGCATGTGTGTGTAGGTGGTGGTAGTGTTGTGTGTGTATGTAGGTGATGGTGTATATTTGTATAGGTTGTGGTGGTGGTGGTGTATATGCATATGTGTGCAGGTGGTAGTAATGGTGTGTGCATGTGGATGGTGGTGGTGGTGTGTGAGTGTGTGTGTAGGTAGTGATATGTGTGCATGTGTATGTAGGTGGTGGTATGTGAGCATTTGTGTATGTAGGTGGTGGTGGCATGTGAGTGTGTATGTCGGTGGTGGTGGTGTATGATTCTTTGTGTGTGTAGGTGGTGGTGGTAATGTATGTTTGTGTAAGTGGTGGTTATAGTGATGATGGTGGTGGTGGTTATGGTGGTATGTGTGCATGTGTGTAGGTGGTGGTGGTGGTGTATGAGTGTTCATGTGTGTAGGTGGTGGTGATGTATGATTGTGTATGTAGGTGGTGGTGGTGATGGTGGTATGTGTATATGTGTGTAGGTAACGGTGGTGTATAAGTGTATGTGTAGCTGGTGGTGTTACCTGTGTGTGTGTGTGTGTGTGTGTGTGTGTGTGTGTATGTGTAGGTGGTGTGGTATGTGTGTGTGCATGTGTGTGTGGTGGTGATGTATATTTGTGGAGGTGGAGGTGGTAGTACTGGTGGTGCTGGTGTGTGTGTGTGTGTGTGTGTGTGTGTGTGTGTGTGTGGTGACTGGAGAAGGGACAGGAAAGGCAGGCCCAAGATAAGGCAGACAGAGCACTTTTGCTTTCATATTTGTCTGTTCAGGCCTTGCATACTGGGCCTCCACAAGGAGGAAACTGATTTCAATATGGAGGCTTGGGGCAGAGACAGAGCAAGAAACTACAAATGCTAAGGGCCTCTCCTTTTGCATCAATATGGCTGACATTTTTGGCTTGTGAGATCTCGTACTTGATCTGATGAGAGGCAAGAGTTTTCTGCGAGGGAGCAGTAGAAGAGTGGGAAAGGAAAGAAAAGGTGAGAAAAAGGAAGTCAGAGCTACTTCCTCCACCATCCTAACATTAGTTAGGAACAAAAGAAGCAGGAATTAGTTCTGAGATTTTGCCTTCTTCCGCCTTAGGAAAAGCTCAAGTTGTGTGGTCTACTGAAAACAGAGTCACCTTGACTTTGGAGAGAAGAGGGCTTCTCATTCTAGTATCCTCTTGTTTTAAGAGAGAGACTGGCTGGTACCTTCTCCGGGAAAAGTAAAAATTGAATGTCTGTGGATGAGCTACTTCCTTCACCTCTTTGATGGTCCCTGAGGCCGAAAACTGGAACTTTGGCAGAAGTCAAGAAAAGAAAGATGGAAACCAAGGTGAAATTCTAAAAATAGCCTTAATAAAGTAGTAAAGTTGCCCACAGGGGTCTAAGACACACTTAGCTTCTTTTCTGAGGCAGCATCGTGATTACTATCAGCATAGTTTTTCCAAGCAGCACACCATGCAAAACAACTGACAGAACCTGATCTTCTCTGTATTCAACTGAGTCAGTGTCTGGCTTCCATCACATATGATCAAAAACAATCAAAGTGCACTCTGTCAAGGCTACATTATAGGAAACAATAATCATAGTCTGTATAACTACATGAATGGCATTAGCTATTGCTTCTAGAAATAGTGCTTACAACATCCCTGTGAAGTAGGGAAACATTATGGAACCCACTGAGGGAATTCACTAAACAAAAGAGTACCCACTGCCTCAATGTCAGAATTTATGTTGAGGATTAAAAGTTTAATCTCTTGAGTTTCAGACTCCACTTTTTTTCTATCCACTAAAGCCTGCTAGAGCCCTCATCTTGATTATGGCCTTCCTTCACTGTCCGGTGGTTTTGAGATGTTTAGTGCCAAACTGAAATTTTTCTAGCACAAAAGAGTGGTATTGTGGAAGATGGACTTGTACCTAGCATACTCCCTAATCAGAGGTCTGAAGAAGGTCCTCTGATACAGAAGGCAGCATGCACAGATGGAGAGAGTGTGGCTGCCATTTTTCAATGGAAGTTTCTATGCCTCTTTTCCTATCTACTTATATGACAAAGTGAGACAGAGAAGTGGAAAAATTGTTTACTTGGATTTTTTCTTCTTTTCTGCTCTATTGACAATTGTAATCAAGAATTTATGTGAGTGTATGTTTATGTACCTCTCTGTACACAATGGCTAAGAAATAATATTTCACAGTAGGAAGTATGTGGAGGAAAGAATAGGAAGGTACAATTTAATAGTTTTCATTAAAGCCATTCAAAGACTAATAGAGTTTCATTATTGGCGGTCTTTGCATTTTATTTTTGCATGGGCCAAACTACTCTCCCATAAGAATTCCAGTATCATCATTCAGCCAGGAAATGGAATCATTTTGAAATGAATGTCTGTGTGCCAAGTGGCTCATTAGTTAAAGCTTCCATGCCTTATTTTCCACGAAGGAGAAGAATCCTCAGTATTTTTTTGGTTTTGTTGTGGCCAGTATGATACCCCACTGTGCAGGCCTGGGCTGGTGACCTTTCATCTTGGTCAAGATTTATATTTCTTCTTAGTATCAAATGCCAGTTCAAGTTCTCTTAAAGCGATTAGTGCTCACACATTTTTAATTGCCGACTGCTAGAAGGCTGAAACATCCCTGATCAGTTCATTCTCACTTCAGCCCCAGAAACCTTTATTCAATGGAATGGTAAGTCAGTAGGAAACTAAGAAAGTGGTATGCCTGGGTTTACACTTAGCACATCTTGAATGGCCTAAGAACAGAATATGATTACAAGAGAGGTGATTTAGGGTAGCAATTCATTCCACTTTCAGCTTGCTTCATGTATCTGTTGTCATGGAAATATTATCAATAACAGGTAATCTGAATGCTCTACTGGTTTCTGAGTAGGCATGTATTTCTTTCCCTAGTTCTGCATCTAAGCAGTATGACCTTAAAAGATGATCAAAAGTCTCTCAAAAAGCATGTTATTCAAGTAAATTGTCTATGTTCAGTATAATAGGAAAAGTTTAAACTTTTGTGGTCTTAGGAAACACATCCCACAGTTCGTAACAATAAACATAATGATTACAAAGAAGCAGTTACATTATCAACAATGAAGCTTTTCTAATTGTTACATTTGGAAAGTACTTGACTTTGCAAGACTCCCTCTCTCTCCCTCTCTCTCTCTCTGTGTGTATGCATGTATGTGTGTATGTATATGTATAAATACAGAAACATGACCTGCTGTGCATTGTCTACTCCTTGCATTTTGCTTAGTATATTAGGAAAATATTACTAGGACATCATTTTTCTCTTTCCAGGGCAAATGAGGGATTTTGGAGCACTCATAGCAAAAATGAACAGCAATAAAAACCTGCTATCACATTTCAGTTACTCAAAGATTTTAAAGAGAAATTTTACAAGCAACTTTCAAGAATTATATATTCAAGTATCAACAGTTTTGATGATTAGAAAACATTATTATGTACCTCTAAGTATAGTTCTCTAAAATGAAATGATCAGAGACAGGGTGCACATTGATGTGCTTTCCCAGCTAACTTGGTTTGGAGGTAAGAGATAGAATGTATGGTCTCTCTACATACAAGTTCCTTTGAAAATCACAGTTGAAGAGTATAGTTTTTCCCTGGAAAGTGGTGTGTGTGTGTGTGTGTGTGTGTGTGTGTGTGTGTGTGTGTGTGTGTGTGTTTGTGTGTGTATCCAACTGGAGTAGAAATATTTTCATGGAAAGAAAACTTCAAGAGCTGATTCAAGGATAAATCAGAAACCAAAGAACTGAGGATCAAGAACTAAGAGCCATACTGTAAAAGCAGAGAAAAATGTCTGTAGTACTGCCAGTGAACACAAAGATCCACTTTCACCTAGAAAAGGCGTATAGGGTACAGCAATTTTTATTATGTACCTACTCCATATTAGTTTATTTTCACATATAATAACTACAAAATATTATTCCCATAGCATAGTTGGAGAAACTGAGGCTCAGAGAGATGTAAACATTTTCCCAAGATCAGCAAGATAGTAAATAGCAAGGTCAGGACTAAAGACAAGGAAGGCCTGCATCTTAATTTTTATTCATAAATCCTTTTAAACAACTTTTAAATACTTTTAACTTTTTAATTTATTGATTATTTTAATATTATGAGACACTTATTAGCAAATACATTTATCATCCGTTGTGAGAATTGTCCTGATGGAGGGTACTAGGTGATGTCTACCTACTTCTCATAAGTTTTTAATGACACACGAATGCTTGATTTAATACAAATGAACAATAAATCAAGAGTGCCAATTAAAAAATTGAAAAGGGGTTGTGATTATAACTCAGTGGCAGTGCTTGTTGAGCATGTGTGAGGCCCTGAGCTTCATCCTCAGTGCCACAAATGTACTAGGATGTTCTAAGTGTCAGTAATATATTGTACATGTTGATGCTTAAATTCATAGGGTAATTTTGCTCCTCTGTATGTGCTTTCATGATGCAGAACCGTTAAAGCACTCAGCTATCTGAGAATTGTGTGTGGAAAGAAATACATTTAGACCTCAGACTTAGTGATTGCATTACCAGACTGAGAACTTTTGGAGCTCTAGTCTAGAGAGTTAAAGAAGTGAGGAAATCTTAGTGACTGAGCTCCAGATTTGTTATTTTTATTTTTGTTTTGGCAGTCATTCCTTGTACATGTTAGGCATGTACTCTACCACTGAGCTATATTTGTTTTGCTTTTGAAATTGTGTTTTTTTCTATTTCATGTTGGCTTCAAACTCATGATCCTCCTGCTTCAGCTTTCTGAGTGCTGGGCTTATAGTAGTGCACTGCTATGCCAACTCCCTAGTTGTTAATTCTTTATAACACTTTGCTGCCTGTCAAACATGGCTACATACATAGAACTAATTCATTGTGTGGTAGCATCATGTTGGTGTTCTGGGCAGATATATGAATGCTGATCACACAGTGTTCAATAGAATTGTTAAACACTAGATATCCAAGATTTTTAGTGATTAACTTTTGTGATACTGGAAGTCATTCTGTTTCTTAAAGTATTGTGTCTAGCATGCTACTTGAATTATGTGCCTGCAGCTATTAGGTATTGTGGGTAGTGTCTGTGCTTTTGCATCAGCTGCTTTTGCCTCCTGTCCTTTGTGAATGAAAATTGTGCTACAGACCTGACCTGGCATTCTTTAGTGGATTTAGTAGCCATTGGCACTGAGACTGAGAATGGTCTGCTGTTGATCATTAATGCACTCTTGGTTGAGTCACCTAGTAAGTGATGACACCAACACATCTCCAAAATGAATGGCCTAGAGTAGGTATAATATTTTCCTGCAGAAATAAAGTCTTTATTCATACTTAGGTTTTTTTTCAGTGTATCCCAGAAAATAGTGCTTTGGTAGGATTTTAATATGTATTATGTGAAAAGTGGGGACATGCAACTTAAGGTTGGGAACCCTGATTTGCAAAGCACCTCAGTTCGTTTTATTAAACAGCTCACTAAGTCCTGTGATGTATGATGCAAATCTTCTTCAGAAGAACCACACTCAGATTTCCTCCCCTTATTTGAACCTATAAATCAGTTTTTTTACAGCATCTACTGTCATGTTTTCTCAAAGCCTACACTGGTAAATTAAGGCTAAGACCAAGGCAATTTGCTTCTGATACACATGTGAATTCTTTACACAAGCACTTGCTTTGGTTTAGGCCAGTGTTTCTTGTACTTGTGGGTATCAATCTAAGTAGAGGCAACAAGCTCCTAGAACCAAATCTAGGAAATCAGCAGGATTTGATGCTAGAAATTTCTCAGCTTTTATGTCCCATTTTGCAAAATGTAAGCCCTTACTAGTGTAACATACAGGCTGTCAAGAATTTTCTGAAGAACGCACACACACACACACACACACACACACACACACACACACGAAAACCATGACACATTTTCATGCCTGTCTGGTAACCATAAATCTTCAACTGCCTGAAATTAAACTTCTAGGCATAATAACCACATTCATTTTTAGTGTGGTTACAGCTTGGCTTCCATATTTTCCTCTCTTTGTTAATTTGCTTGCTTTTCTTTAAACCCTTTAAACCCTTATCATATTTTATCTCTGTGAGTTTTTATTTAATCTGTGCTCATTGGCTTTAATGAACTTTCCCTTACTAGACTTAATTCTGATAACTTCCTGTTTATCCCTTAAGGCTAAAATATATCCATTATCATTGGATCCTCTTACTTGACATAATTTTTTAGCATTTATTCATTTAATGTATGTTTATATTTAGGTATGTGTATGCATGAATGTGTGCAAGGATGCATATGTTCAGGTGTGGAGGTAAGAGTACAACCTTTGGGAGTTAGTTCTTTCCTTCCAGAATGTGATTCCAGGGATTAAACACAGGTTGTTTGAGCCTGCCAGCAAGTGTCTTTACCCGTGGAGCCACCTTATTGGCCTTATATACTTTTTAAAACATTTAAAAGTTTAAGTCTTATTCAGCTCTCCCTCCCCAAACACTAATCATAGTGTCTGTTACAATACATACAATACTCAATACTTAGTCATTAAAAGTATTTGTAGGTGAGGGAGTCCATGGAAAGATGACAGCACTTAGATGAATGAAGAAATGCATGAAGAACCATGTTATAAATTGTATATCAGCAATGGAATCGTTTTCTTGCAACCAGGATATTTGATCTGGAAATATCAATGCCAGGCTTCTCTTGTGGGTTGTGAATGATGAGGCAGCTGGCATCAGGACTATCTTCAACAGTAAAAGTTGCAAGGATGTTCATACCTCCAGGATGCTATCAGACCACAGCCAGGGGGGCTCCTGAGTCATCTACCCAACTAAAGAATTCATAGACATTATAAAAATCTGTTTATATGTTGAGGCTTTATTTTCATAAGCAGAGTTCAACTTCCTATTAGGAAACAGACTTCTCAGATAACTTTTTTCTTTATTTATTGAGACAGAATTTTATACTGTAGTCCTGGCTGGCCTGGAACTCACTGTGTAGACCAGGATGGCCTTGAAATTGTGATATTCTTGTGTCAGCCTCTTGAGTGTTGGGATTGCAAGCTCAAATGACCTTTGAAAGAAATGCTGTACACCTCATCAAGTTCTCACATGATCTAGGGTTCCATAGTTGTGGTGGTTTGAATGAAAATGTCCCCTATAGGCTCCAAATGTTTGGACATTGTCCCCAGATGATGGCGCTGTTTTGGGAGGTTTTAGAAGCTGTGGCTATCCTGGAGGAAGCAAGTCACTGTGGGTGGGCTTAGAGAGTTCTTAAGCCTTGCCAGATATCCAGTTGCTCTCTTGCTTCCTGCGCCTGCGTGATGATGTGAGAGCTTAGCTTCTGCTGCTCCTGCTCTAGACACCTCCAGTCACCATGCCTCCCTGCCATGATGGACTGTAATTCCGCTGGAACCATAAGCTCAAATAAACTCTTCTATAAATTGCTTGGGTCAGTGTTTCTATCACAGCAACAGAAAAGCAACTAATACAATCGTTCTTTCTCTCTTTTGGGTTGTAGCAGCTACCTGAAATCCCTGAAAGGCCTGTAACAGTCCATAGTCCAGGGCAAGGGGTAATTTGGTATAACACTATTTACTAAATACTGAGAATTCATGAATTTTAAAATACAATGAGCAATAATATTTGGAGAGGAATAAGAGGGCAAGTGGGAAGTGGGAAGAAAATTGTCAGGAGAGTAGATGGTAAGACAGGCAATTCTTTCTTCCTTTTTCCATCTTGTAAACTGGGAGTATATCTGGGAACTGTAGAACAAAGTGGTAGATGTCTGTGCATTTATTCTGAATTACGTATTGTGAAAAAAAGCCCTACTGATTCACTGGAGGGAACGTCCTTACCCAGGCAGTTGTGTGACTTCTTCAGTGAACAATAAGCTAGGGGTTTAAAGTTTTTAAGGAGTTAGTTGGTTTTCAAAAGCAGGCCAAAGTTAACCAAGAACAAAGAAAGGCATATATTTTCCCATGGATGAGTATTTGAAAGCCTGAAGGAACCAACCTGAGAATTCACCTACCCATAATATCCTTTCAGAAATACCATGAATTGCTGAGAAAAGAGGCAAGAGAATAGGTAGAAAGGCCTGGAGCCACAAAGAAAAGGCTTTATGTATTAAGGATCTCTGAGCTTAAGAGTCCCATGATCAGCAGATAGAGCACCATAAAGAGAGCCATACTAGAGATCATGAGATGTTGCAAACAAGCAGACTTCTGCCAGCGAATGCCATATTTTATAAGAGATCAAAATAGGCCTTTGCTGTCTACTCCCTCAATAGTCTAAACATTCAGTTTGGTGTAGGTACACACGTAGGAGTAGCTTAAAATTACTATGCAAATCAAAATATGCAAGTCTTGACTATGTGTACTTCCGGGAGAAGGGGGAAATAGAATCTCTAAGAGATGAGACTAACAGAAAGTAACATTCTTAATTGTGGTCTTAGGATTTATTATTTAATCTTAATGAGATGGATGAGAAAAATGAAATTAAATTATGAATTCTCCTTCAAGGTAATCAGAGGGTCTATGCTAAACCCAAGTCTTATGAAAATGAGTATATTGCTAGTGCCTTCACAAAGGCCACTATGACTGGAGATTTCTTTTATTTCTCTATTTTTTTTATTTATTTTGAGACAGGGTCTCCTTGTAGCAACAGTTGTGGAACCCACTAAGTAAAGCAGGCTGGCCTTGAACTCACAGCGATCCGCCTGCCTCGCCTCCTGAGTGCTGGGATTAAATGCGTGTGCAACCACTCTCTCAAATGTTTAAATAAATTTGTGGTATACACTGGGTTTGTAAATTAACAATAAACTTTGGAAGAGGTTATGCCAAGAAATCATGGAACATAATGAAAACTTTAGCAATGTACAAAGATTTACTTTAAGCAGTGGTCTAAGAGGGTGGCTCCTTGGGTTTTTACTGATTTGATACTTGAAGATTAATGTATAAATTTTAAAATGACTAAAATCACTTTTCAAATAGTATGTTGATGGCACCTTGCCAGTGTGAGGTAATCAAGAATGATGTCTGATAATTCATTGGCTGTTGCTATATATTACACATTATATATTATATGGTAAACCAAGTTGCTCAGGTAGAAAGTCACTGAGAAGTGCTAAGATCATCCTGCCTCTAGCTAGTATACTGGTGACTGCACTACCCTCATACCCCCACATTTGTCTAGCACGTTCTCATTTACCAAAAGTATTTATATTCATCTTTCCATCTGATCTTCACTGTAACTCTGTGTGTATAGTATACACTGAGGCTCACAGGGGGGCATGCAGTAAATAATGGAATTGGGCTTTTAACCTAGGTCTGCCTGATTTCAAAGGTAAGGCCATTTACACAACATGAAGAATCCTTCTATGGCTGTGTTGGCCAAGGCCCTGGGTTCAGTCTCCTGCAAGGCAAAAAAAAAATGATATCTTGTGGGCATCTGTCTATCTTGAGGTTGTCTGTCTAAAGCTCTAGTGTCTAGTATGGTAACTTGTATATGATGGACACCTGAAAACCATTCATAACAATTCTACATTGTGCTCATCAAATCCATTTATATTTGACCATTTTCTCCAATAAACCAATGTGAAGACTGATTGTATTACTTTTTCCAATAATTTAATTTACAAATTTATGTCTGCTCTATTGTATTGTGAACATTTCAGTAATACACAGATTTTTTATCAAAACGGCTTCACTGGAATTATGTCAGATGGCTTTTTCATAGTGAAGGATATGGATTAAGACATGAAACTGAGGAATTGTCTAGCACTTTCTCATTTATCAAAGATGTTTATATCCATCTTTTTATCTGATCCTCACTGTGGAATATTTTATAATGAGGAATACTTTATAATTAAACTTTACCTGTATCAAAATGGGGCTGCAATGCCTTTTAAAAGATGACAAGACCGGGTGTTCTCAATCTGGAAGCCAGTGGGTGTTATGTGTAATTCACAGGACGTTAAATAATTGAAAAGTTATGCATATCAGAACACTAGTTGTGGACTTGAAAAATTAATATGGCAAACCTCTCCTTTCAAACAGTCTGCCACCTCTCCTGGTTTTCCTTCTGTCCTTTCCACCTGTCCTGTGTCTTATTCCCCACTGAAGATCACAATTGTAGGATTTCTTTGGAGTACACAGAGCAAGCAAAACCAAGGTTGGCTTTTGTCAAACATTTGAATCTTATTTGAATTGTTTCTGGAAAAATAACTCACAGAACATCTACCTGTGATGTCTGGGACATCACTTTTCTTAAAATGCTTCTGTTGAACCTGCTACAGATCAAGCCTGGGCCAATTTGTTTTATGTACTATGGCCTCCTTAAAAGCTCTGTGAGATGGAAAGGATGTAGTTATCTACATGAAGGCACAAACATGCCCTGCCTTCAAGTTAGAAAATAAGTTTATGTCTATAAATGTGCACCTAGGCAGATGAAGCATTGTGTACCCCCCAGAAAGCCAGAGATAAGACATTTGCTCTAAATTAACCCTGGGATGGGAAAAGAGAGTGCTAGATTGCAGTCACTTGGGTTTTCCCAATTGATAATGAATAATAAGGTGCAAGGTTATAGTTTTAACCTCTCAGAAATAGATTTGTTTTTCTTTGCGCTACATTTCTAAATCAAAGCAGACTAATGAGCTTCCTTTTTCATTAAAGACACATCTTCTTGGAAGCAGGAGGCAGCAGGGAAGATTCTGGCCCTGGAACAATGCAAACATGAAGAGATGAAGAAATAGGAGCGTGAAAAATATGTGTCAATCAACTGATATGAAGCTGTCTGGAATGGTGACAGAGGTCATGGTAGACATAGGCTCATGGGACACAGAGACTGATGATAGAGGGTCACCCATGAAAGAGTTATATTTTCTGTCTAAGAAGCTACTGTTCCACTGGAAAAAAAATGCTTTTGGAAATGATCAATGGATTTGTAAATAAAAGGAAATGATTAAAAGGCTTTCTGATTTCTGGGAGATTGCGGATAGGAAATTGGCTCTGTTTGGCAGCCTAGCTACATGATCCAAACAGAAGCAGGCTCTCATTCCAGTTGGCTGACTCTAAAGCAGATGAAGCAGTTAGGTGAGAGATAATCCTGGGTGTTTGGGGCCAGCCTATGTCTTGGTCATTCTGCACCTGGACTGTTTTGATTCCTTAGTTTCCTCATCCCTACCACTGAATAGCATCAGGCCAGTATCAGTAGATCACCTGTGGAACTGTCCCTGATAAAGTACACTCCCACTCACTGTCTGTTAGCTTCCAATCTATACTCATACTTCCTAGTCACATGACAAATTGTGAAGTTATGAGGGACATAGGTAAAAAGAAAGAAAGCACCATGAGAAAGTCAGCCTGTATCTACCGAATAGCTGGTCATCCTGGAAACATTACCGTGGAAGTCAGACTTAAAGAAATAATTCTAGAGAAAAGGAAGGAGGTGAGCAGAAGAAGGACAAGGACAAAGAAGAAAAAAATTATCATACCTCCGAGAGTCATTCCTGCTTCATAGCATTTCCGGAGGCGACAAGATGGACAATTTTTCCTCCGGAATTTATCAATGGTGCAGTCATTTCTGCTGGCACATAGGTACTTCTGTTTCCCTGGGAGGATAAATACAAGGAGGGAAGACCTGTTAATGTGTCTTCAGAGTTTTTATCCCTGAGCATTCCTAGGCACAAAGGCACATAGTTATATGCTATCATCTGACAGACAATGGCCCCAAACAATTCAATCATACATAATCTACAAAAAACAGAGTGATTTAATTTTGTGCTGTGTGCAGTTTTCATAGCTGTATTTTGTAGATATTAACAATTCAGATCCTGCTGATAGCTTCATTATTAGGACTATTCATTACTTAAAAAAAAAAAAAAGATGTTTTAGCTTGACTAAAAGCCGAGAATGCTTGCGAGAAAATGACCAGGTGTGGAAATTATCACTGTGAGCTTCGCACAGCAGAGATTTGGACTTAGTGTATCCTTCTATTGATATCTGTAATCATGCATAGATTCATACTTGAGCTAATTAGATGCTTTTTTTCAAAACGCCAGTATAGGTAAAACTTTCATAAAAGAGAAATCTTTACAGTCTCTGAATGTTTTAAAGTTTCTAGTGATGTATTCTCAATCTTGCAGGTTGTAAAAGTCAGGCATAAAGCCTACTCTTTGTGTGATGTCGCAGTAAGTAAACGGAAGTCCTCTGAAGTCATCAGAAGAAAAAAATCAGAACTGTGCATAACTTGAGTCATCACAGATGTGTGGAATCACCCTTGTCCAGTCTCTTCTCCCTGATATCTTCAGGATAAGAGATACTCAAAAAAAAGATGAGGAAGCCCGCTAAAACACACTTTACTTACTACTTTTGTTTTGCTCCTTTGCTCCAAGTACAATCCTAACACACAGTAGGTCCTGCTAAACAAGGATTAACTTAATATACAGGTAGAATGTAGATATGCACAGATAAACAGGCTCACCAGCAAAAATAGCCCAAAAGACATCCTTGAGTTCTTGAAAACACAGAGCTTCTCACGTCCATAGCTTTGCTCAAGCATAAGATGGTGTGCTGGATAGCTTTAGTGTCAACTTGACACAACTGGGTTGAGGGAGCCTCATTCGGGTAATTGCCTCTATTGGACTGGCCTGTGGCCATGTCTGAAGGGCATCTTCTTGATGAGTGATGAGGGAGGGCCCAGCCCACTGTGGGTGGTGCCACCCCTGGGCAGGTGAGCCTGTGTTGCATAAGAAAGCAGGCTGAGCAGGGGCCAAGGGAGCAAGCCAGTAAGCAGCGTTCCTCCATGGCCTGTGCTCCAGCTCCTGCCTCCAGGTTCCTGCCCTGAGTTCCTACCCTGGGATCCTGGATGAACTGTGACCCAGGATATGTAAGCTAAATAAACCCTTTCCTCCCAAGATGGTAATGGACAGAGTGTTTTTTCACAGCAATGAAGAAACAAACTAGGACATATGGCATATGCTTCTAGTTTTCCCCTTCCTTTCTCTATGACCCTGGTATTTTTTCATGTGTTTACTGCTGCATTTTGGTTTACTGGATACACTGGGATTTGGTATCAATGTTTGTGGTGGGAAAATGAAGAAAAACTGAGCAGTGAACATTACTTAATAGCGGAGGAAAAGCCACCACCATACATAAATTTAGCTAGAACTTAATTTGTGTCTCGTTTTTCTGAGCCAAAAATTTACAGATCAACTACAGGAAAATATCTCTTATAGTAGCTTATTTTATGTGGAGATTTGGTAGTAACTAGGTGAGTAAAGTACTGGTTTTAAGAACAACTTGCAAGAACAGAGGTTTAGCTTTACTATAAAGATGGATTCTTTAATCCTTTTGTCCTTTGCTTAGTTTTCTTTCCCTATTTACTTTCTTTTCCCTCCTCCTCGCTTCCTCCCTTTGTCAAAGTCAAAGGACACCAAAAGACTTGGCTTGACGGAACTGTCAAAATCATACCAGCCATACTTTGATTCCATAGATAAGTTTTGGGGAAGGGACTTACTTAAAGAAGCACACTGAATCAGAGGTTCTTGAGGAAAAAAAGCTATCAGTATTTTAACACCTATTAAGAATTAAACCAGTGCTAGGGGTGTAGACAACTTAAACGAACGATCTTAACGATGCTTAGAAGCAGATACTATGATCATCTTTATTGAGCAGGGAAGCAAACCAAGGCATCTAGGCCAGTACTATTTCTAATGCATCAAGACATATATATA
>NW_008347808.1:3502544-3508510 GCF_000622305.1 Nannospalax galili | reverse complement strand
TATATATCCTACTTTTCTCATTGTTTTTCTCTGCTGCACACTGAGGACTGTAACATATGCGTGGAAAGGGTGTTCTGAGTGCGTTGCAGTTTTGTGTGTTAGTTCCTAGAAAGTAGGCCTGGTGTCTAATTCCAATGTACCCAGTTCCAGTTCCGTGGATGCTCTAAAAGCAAGATACCCCCATAGTTTTGGTGCTGCTACATTCATCAAGTCTAGCTCATTACACTGATGTCTGAAATAAGCTCAAGTCAAAAAGCATTTGACTTATTCAAGAAATCTTTTCACCTACAATAAAATACCAGATGCAGTTTCTGAAAGATCAACATGTGATTTAAGTGAGATTACAATGGAAACAATCTAAAATTGGGATGTTTTTTATGTCACTTAGATTATTTCCTTAACTACTACTGTTCATATCTTTTCTAGGATGATTCTTGTCTCAAAACAAGGTGACCTAAAACACAAATATCCTTTACTATTGGCCCAGATTTAGCTTTAAAGTCCAGTAAAATCAATATCATTTTATGTTTCATTGCAGCTTTTCAAAATATTTTTATTTTTTCTATGTCAGGCATTGTACCAATTACTGAAGTTACAGAAGAAAATTTCTGCTAAACAAAAATAAGATAAGAGCACTGGGCTGGAAGTTACAACATTCGGATCCTTGTTCAACCTTATCATTAAATCACCTTGGATAAGTATTTTTTCCCTCTGTGAACCCCACTGATTAAATGAAATAAGCTGGAACTTGCGTTTCAATTGTTAGTCATCATGTGGGTACTAGGAACTGAACCCTGGTCTTTTGGAAGAACACCAAGTGCTCTTAACCACTGAGCCATCTCTCTAGCCCCTGAATTGAGTTTTATAGTATTTTTAAAGAGTATTTTCATATCTATTCATCAGAGTTATTGACTTGCCTGACATCACATCCTTGGTTTGCTCTAAGATAAATTGGGAAGAATTTTAAACACTTGTTACTATCCATCTGTACCAGGCTTTAATTGCCTCTGTAATGTCTATGCAAACTGTTTTCCCCATACTTTCTTGAATTGCACCTTAGCCTATAATATCATTTGGACTCTGTTAAAAGGCTCTTTCTTCCAGGAAACTTATTATCTGTCTCTTCATAGCTCTGATCCACCAGGGATAATTAGAAACACAAAATTTGTTCTGTTAAGAACATTAAAAGCCTTCTAATAAAATGTCCCAATGTGATACTTAACTTTTAAGTGATGAAAATAGACATAATGTATTGAGATTCACGAAGCTACAATAAGTTGGGAATAGAGATAGCATAAATCTTGGAAATTGCATAGAACTGGAGATATGGTGTGGTTTAAAGACAAAGCATTCTGAATGTGCATCTATCTTTTTTCCTTTGTTTAGGTTGTATATGGACCTAGTGGGCAACTTCTGTATTTTCAGTTGAGAGAGAAGTATTTAAATGGGATCTGGGCATGTTCCAAGGAGATTCTAGAAGGCCATACACCTCCATGTTGTAGTCTAGGTGGCTGAACAATTAGCAAAGATAAAATAAGTACCTGTCTAGCTCCCATTCATCAACGACTATACACTGAACTGTGCTTTTTGATATTGTTCATATTTCAATAGAAAAATTATAGCATCAATTTATTATCAAGGTCTTAATAAAGTCATTTTGAAATGACTGGCAAAATATAAACATGCTCTCTCATTGAAGCAAATGAAGATACGCTGTAGAGCTGCAAAGAAACTACTCATTTAAATGCTTTCTAAGCCCCTTATTAGAGCCCAAACACTCAGCATGGACATATGATGGGCTGGCATGAAGTACTTTTCATGTAAGCTGGCCCTGAAATTCTTGACTAACTGATGGAGTTCTGGATCTTTCTTCTGGTCCTGTTCTTATCATAAACCTTTAGACTTATTCTAAGCCCCAGCAGGAACTGAGACCATCAGATAATCTTTAGACCATTTGTAGAGAAACGATTTCTATTTTTCTTCCTGTATCTGTTCTTTATTGTCAGGTCCATGGTATTCTCAGCCAGTACATGATTTGAGCCCATTGTCTAATTAGATTATTTTCCCATTTGTTCATTCCAAAAATCAGTATCTTTATCATTAACCTATAGTGAACACTGAATAATGGAGAATTTCTCATACTTGAACCAATATGGACAAAATAAAATTTTTATTGAGGTGTGTAAAAGAAGGCATGAATTAAATGGAAAGGTTATGATTGCATTGGATAAAAATACACAATTTTAAGAATTTTGATTCTATTTGAATGAATTCTATAAACTTAAAATTATGTAAACAAAACCTCGATAAAATAATTCCAAAGTGTATCTGGAGGAATAAATGTATAATGCCAAGATATTTGTGGAAAAGAAGAGCAAGACATTCTGTAGTAGGCATTTAAATTATTATTAAGACAAAACAATTATATGATACTTTGATAGTGGCTACAGTATAGGTCAATTAGTGAAAGAAACAAGAAAAAACAAAAATATTTGCATTTATCTGATTATTAAAGATGTTGAATATTTTTAAATTTTTTTGCATTTTTATAGATTTTTTGCGATTTCCATACAATGTAATTTGATATTTATAACCCCTCTCCCATTCACACCTTCTCACATAACTCCCCCCCACTCATTCCACTCATTTCAATGTACTGTCTCTGTATAATGAAGCTTAGAGAGTCTATCTCAAATCCCCATATGTTCTCCAGTGTGGGTTCATACACTGGAGCTTGCATAGCATCTGTGCATGCTGTCGCCATTGCTGTGAGTTCACATGAGTAACCCACCAGTCATCTTGAGAACTCTGCCCCTCCTATGGCCATCCACCGCCTCTGAGTCTTACAATCTTTCCACCTCCTTTTCTGCCATGATCCACAAGCCTTATGCTTCAGAGCCCTGTCGGGAGCATTCCACTCAGAGATAAGCACTCTGCAGCCCCCTCCTCCCGACACATTAGAGAGCCGTAAGTTTCTATGTCAATCACCTCTGCTGCATAAGGAAACTTATCTGGTGAGAGTTGAAAGATGCATTAATCTTCAACAGTGGGTGAGTAGCTGATCCAGCACAGTACATTCCAATCACCCCTCTTGGGACTGGGATTCAATACTATTATGGGGGTACCACAGTTACATCTCACAAAAGGGGAACCACAGTTCTAGTGCACATGAGGGGAACCACAGCTCTAGCTCCCAGGAGAGGAGCACATCTTCAGCCCACAGGAGAGGACCACAGCTCCAGCTCATTGAGGGGTACAAAGCTTCAGCTCACAGGAGGAGAAAGACTGCTCCTGCTCACAGGAGGGGACCATGACTCCAGCTCACAGGAGGGGAACTGCAGCTCCAGATCATAGGAAGAAACACTGCTCCAGCTCACAGGCTGGGACAACAGGTCTAGCTCACAGTAGAGGACCAAAGCTCCAGCTCACTGGAGGTGTCCACAACTCCAGCTCACAGGAGGGGAATGGCGACTCCTGCTCTCAGAAGAGGACCACAGCTCCAGCCCTCAGGAGGGGACCACGGCAAAGATGCTGAATACTTTTAAAAATAGTTATTGGTCATTTGAATTTCAGTTTTTGAGAACTTGTCTGTTTATTTCGTTGGCCCATTTGCTGATTGAAAATTTTATTTCCTTGGTATTTAATTGCTGCAGTCTTTTATAAATTCTGGATATTAGCCTTTGTCTGATGCAGAGCCACTAAATGTTTTTCTTTCCCATTCTGTATGCCGTCTTGTGCTCTGCTGATGGCTTCCTTCGCTGTGCAGAAACCTTTTAATATCATGCCCTATCTGTTGATACTTGTGGCTAGTTCCTATACAATTGATGGTCTGTTCAGAAAGTTTGCTTACTCCTGAGAATATTCCCTGTATCTTCATCTAGAATTTTCAGGCTTTTAATCAAGGTCGTTGATCTATTTTGCACTGATTTTTTTTTAACAAAAAAAAACAAAGTGAAAGTTGTGAATATACTTTCATTTTTCTGCAGGTGGATATACAGTTTAGCCAATACTACTTATTGAATAGGCTATCTTTTTTCCAATTATGTTTTTGCCTCTTTTATCAGAAATTAGGTGGGCATAGTAGTATTGATTTATTCTTGAGTCCTCTATGTTGTTCCATTAGTCTAGTCATTGGTCTAGCTGTCTGTTTTTATGCCAGCAACAAGATGTCTTTATCACTATAGTTCTATAATAAAATATAGTCAGATACTGTTATGTCTCCAGCTGTGTGCTTATTCTTACTCTGTGGGATTGCTTTGGCTACTTTGAAATACCATTTTACCCCAATCAGAATGGTTATCATCAAGAAATCTGACAACAAATTTTCGAGAGGATGTGGAGAAAGAAGGACCCTTATTTTCTGCTGGGAGTGCAAATTATTACAGCCTTAGAAATTAGTATGGAGGTCCCTCAAAAATTAAAGCTAGAACTACCATGATCTTAGTCATTCTAAAGGGGGTTAGATGGAATCTTAAAGTAGTTTTGCTTTGCATTTCCCTAATTATGAAGGGTGTTGAACAGTTTTTACTCTGATTCTTAGCCATTTTTATTTTTTTGTTTGAAAGCTCTCTTTCCAGATCCCTAGTCCATCTTTTAATGGAGTCATTTGTTTTCTTGATTCTTGTTTTTTGGGTTCTTTTTATTCTCAATATTGTCTGTCAGATGTGTAGGTGGTGAAGATACTGTCCCACTCTGAAGTTTACCTCTTCACTCTTTTTCATGCCTAGAAAAAAAGTTCCATTGTGTATACATACCATATTTTCTTTAACCATTCCTCTGATGTTAGATACCTAGGGTAGTTCCATAAGTTAGATGAATAGTTCTGTGACAAACACTGATGTGCAACCTTGTGATATACTGACTTGGAATATTTTGGGAAAATACCCAGGAGTGGTATATTGGGGTCTATAGTACATCTGTTTTTAGCTTTGTGAGGAAATTCCATACTGATTCCCGTAGTGGCTGGACTAGTTTACATTCCAATCAGCTTATATAAGGGTTCCTTTTTGTCCACATCCTTGTCAGAATTTTTTTTTCTTTTTTTTTAATGGGACATCGATTTATAAATAAATAAATAAATGAGCTTGTTTACTTCTTTTTAAAATTCATGTGCTAAGAGCATATTGCCTGCATGTATGTAAGTGCCTATGTGTTGTGCAGTGCCCACGTAGGTCAGGAGAGGGCAGTTATAAACTGGCTGGAACTGCAGTTATAAGTGGCTGTTAGCTGCCAGGTGGGTGCTGGGAACTAAACCCAAGTCCTATGCAAGAGCAGCCAGTGTCCTTAACCCCCAGCCATCTCTCTAGCCCCTAGTTTTATTTTCTTAATGACTGCCATTCAGAGTGAAGTAAGATAGAATCTCAGTGTGGTTTTAATTTGCATTTCACTGATGGCTAGGGAGGGTGAAAACTTTTTCAAATGTTGATTGACAATTTGTATTTCATCTCTTCAGAACTGTGCCCTTTTTCAGCCCATTTATCCATTACGTTGTTGGATTTCCTGTAATTCAGGTTTGTTTTTAGTTCCTTCTATGTTTGATATAAGAAAATAATACAATAGGAAAAAAACCAGAGAATTGGCAGATATATGAAGAAATACAAGTTCTTATTAACATGAAAAGTATTCAATTTCCCTAGAAACATTAGAAAGCCAAATTAAATATCAATTTTACATGCTAGATTGCATATCAGATTAAACTATTAAGTGCTGGGAAAGGGATATATTTGTTATATATTACAAATAATTAAAAATATCCCTAATATTTTACTAAAATGATTAACTTCTAGGACTATTTTATAAGAAAATAATCAGTTATGCACAAAAATTCATTGTAGAATTATTTAAATGGGGGAAGATTGAGATATTTATTTATCTAGAGATTTTAAATATGGTAAATCATTTATTCCGCAACATTTTTAAAAATTATTTATTTAATAACCACATACTTAGAAGAAGCATTTCATTAC
>NW_008347808.1:3494388-3502364 GCF_000622305.1 Nannospalax galili | reverse complement strand
ATCTCCATTTCATTATTAAAATACACAGTTTCATTCAGAAAAAAATCATTTTTAATACAATTGACACTAATATGCATATGCATTTCTAATCTCTATATATCTGATTATTGCTAGTCACAGTCGGTTACTTTCTGAGCTCCTTGGCATCTGAGCATGGATATAAAGTCATCAGGTAGATTTCAATGGTAATGTTTTTCACATCTACTAATTATTAAGGAGCAAATTTTTATGCTTTGAAGAATTTTTTTTTATACACCCACTTCCCAGGTAGCACCCTCCCACAGACTCTCTCCCCCCACTAGAACCCTTATACTCTGATATCCCTGTTACTGTCTGCTGTGTTGTCGGCACCCCCAGCCATTCCCCACTACTTGCCCTTCTGGTGAATCTAGTCAGCCTATCCAGAGGTCTTTGTTTTAGGAGGGTCAGCTGTTCCTCATCTACCGGTAATCAGTTGTCAATATTCTTTTGGATAAGATTGGGGTCTGCTGTTCAATTTCCCAGTTCTATGCAGGGTTACTATCTGGGAATCCCTTTGGCCACCCTGGCCAACAACTCCAAAGAAGGTATCACCTGTTTGGCATTGTTGCTTGTTGTGTAGCCTTTAGCTATACATATGGACTGTTATGAAATTATTTTGAAAACCAGAGAGAACCATATTACTCCTACAATCTACTGACAAATTATACATAGCAGATCAAGAAATATATGTCTAGGTAAAGTTTATCTGAGAACAACTGGTCTTGCCTAAGATTTATCTACATGACGCACAGTAATTAAAAATACCAGATTGGTGGAACTAACCTTCTTGGGTATTTAACAGACATACTTTGACGTCTATACTAATTTGGTCAGAGGGACATAAAGGGCAGTTTTTGCTCCTTGCCCTCCTAGGTTGATTAGTTCCAGGGGACTATGAGCATCTCTCAAAATGTCCTATATTGGTGGTGGGTCACCTGTCCTCTTGATCAAGGAGGCCGAGGAGACCCCACCGGATGGACTTGAACCAGTGTCCAGTCTACAAAGAGGAGGGTCAACACAGAGAAATAATTTCCTCCATGCTTCCAAGTGAAGCCAACCATGGTCGAGCAGGGCGTTTAACATATCTTCATATAGGTGGAACTGGTAAAAGAAAGGAGCCAGGTGCTCCTCCCAAGCCCATGTGACCTCTGAGGAACAGATCCTCAAATGACCTTAAAAGTAAAAATAAATCGGTTTATCTGGACCAACTGTGTGGCCTTAAACACCCAAAAGGAAAGTATAACCAAAGATTAAAGGGACCAATATTCTGAAACATTTTGATCTGAGGTCCATAACAACATTACTCTTTTAAAGAAGCAGATACGAAGACATTAAGCAGCTCTCCTAAGAACCCACTGCTAATAAGCAGCAGGACTTGGCATCAGAATTAAGCAGTCCAGCTCCAGACTTACACACTATCATTTTGTAGGTGAATTCAAAAGGATAATTATTTTGTGTTGTATGTTCTCAAATTTGTGAATAAAAGTAACGTTGGACTGCAGATTCCAAAGGGCTTGGAAGTTATTTGGTTTTTCTGGATGCTGTACCTGGCTGGTTCTTCCCATCTTCCCTTGAATTCAAAGTGAGATGAGTTAAAACAAGTCTATGCATAAAACTGATAAAACACAACTTCGGGATATGGGAAATCTGTGTTTGAGACTCAGAAGTTTGGTTAGTTTGCTTGTTTTGGGAACAGGGTTTCATATAGCCCAGGCTAGTCTTAAACTATTTTTAATAAAACTAATTTTTTGAGTATTTCATACGTGAATAATGTATTTGCATTATTTCTACCCCTCTCAGACCTCTTCGATGTTAGGATATTAACAAAATTATTCTATATTTATAAAAGGGAACACAGTGCAGTTATTAATGACTATGTAATTTGTTGTTGTGTAACGTGAAAGTATGTTTATAATATACTGTCTTGTTACAACAACAAAAATTAATTTAACGGACAGTATATTTGGTTGAATCCCATTTTAATATGCAAGGCTTTTAGTTTATCTACTCAAACTTTTTCCTAAAACTTTGAGAAATAATTGTATATATCATTTATGGGTCATGATGTGATAGATAGTTCACATGTTACTTTGATGAGTTAATTTTTATAATGGGAGTATTCAAAATCTATACTTTAAGTAATTTTAAAATATTAAATACAGCGTTATTAATAATAGTCACCTTGATTTGCAATTCATCAGTGAAGTTTACATATCCTTTCTAAATGAAATTTTCTACTCTTTAGGCAATGTCACTGCTTTCCCTGTCCACTGACCTCCCAGGAACCAGGTAATTATCATTCTACTCCTTATGAGTCTCATCTCTTTTTGGAACTATTTGCAATATGTTCAGAAGTAACATATTGTAAAACCTAGGCGTCATCACTCAATTGCATCCTTTGAAAAGTTTTCCCAAACACTGTTGTGTCCTAGGTAGGCTTTTCTAGCATGTTACCGTTCTTGGATTTGTGGAATAGACTAGACAGATCTAGGCATACACTTTGGACCCTAGCCAATGTAGGACACCTATGAGGTGACAAGAGTAACTTTAGGGTTCTGCCCCTGTGATAGTCTCACTCCCTTCTACCTGGGGTCTGACACTTTGAACTTTTCTCTGAATACTTTTCTCTATATACCTTCATCAAAGAGTACCTCTGGGCTTTAGCAATTCCTTAGAATCGCTGCCCTTTTAGAATCAATGACACTTTAGAAATTTATTGTCATCTTCTCATGTTAACCCAACTGATGTTTCTGAACCACAGTGCACAAATCACATGAACTTAAACTGAACTCTCATTTAAATGTACAGTGGAGATTAATAATTTCAAGAACCTGTGTATTGAATGTTTATGTAAACTCATGGTAGGGAACTTTTTGTAGTGACCAGTAACTATAACTAACTCATTTTGTTAAATCTAAATTTTATATTACAATCTTACAAACTTTGTGGAGTACAAGAGGGAAAATTGTTTCACATTAAAAACATGTGCATATACTTTAACATACATGTATTCACATGTGACATGGCATATACACAAGATACTTATTACAGCATTGTTTATAATAGCAGAAGATTTGAAACAACATGAATACATATCAACAGAAGACTAGTCAGGTTATGATGTAACTGTACACTGCTGCCATTATAATTGAGGTAATTCTACATATACCCCTATGGAATAATAATGGAGGATATACTGTAAATTTAAACTATAAATAGTATACACAAACATAGTTGATATGATATAAAAATAAATTAAAAATACTGTAAATAAAAAATATATAAATAGGGTTTAGAAAATTGCTATATTTTGCGTATGTTCATAAATGCATATAACACATCAATTAAGGTATACAGAAACTAAGTTTTCACTATTTACCCATTTGTAATTTTAAACTTTTGTAGAATCTACATGTATTGCTTACTTTAAGTCAAAGTTTCAATAGTCCCAGCTTTGTTATAAATGTGCCTGTAACCTTGTGTTAAGTCCTTTCCCCCTCTGTGCCTCAATTGATACACATATATACATAACGAAAGATAACATTCAGTGATAGTTCAGTGAGAAAACCAAGGAAAGTGGTTCCTAGCATACCCCACTTCCTAATTTATGGCCTGAATTTATAGCAGGGGTATTGTCTTTTCACCACACTAATTAGGGAAACTTTTAAATTAGTCAAAAAATTATACTTTTGCCAAAATATCAATTATTAGTTAATACATACTTGCTAATGAGAAAAGTTCATAAGAAAGAAAGAGAAACAACCTCCTGCCTTTTAGATGCTTGCAATCAAATGGGAGATAATGTAAGTGTACACAAAGCTGCAATAATTCAAAGCATGTAGAAGAGCTTTGGAATGAGGCAAGAAAGACTAGGTCATGGCTTATCTCTACTGGCTCATTGGAGGACCTTGCCAAAGACAGACCTTTATTTTGAGACTCAATTGTCTCATATAAAATGATGGACTGATAGGGATAATTTGATTATCTTTTGATAAATTAATATTCAGTTCATATAGTAAGGAGCCATAAGGCATACTTGGTAAAATCTATTAGTTCTCTTTAATATTTGGTACTTGGGAAAACATCATGGTGTGGTGATAGGAAGCAGAGTCAGAAAGACAGGCGTGTAAATCCCAGCAATTTCACCCATTAATGTTAAGTACTGTAGTGTGCAAACAGCAGAACTTCTCTGGTTCTGTGTATTCCTTTATAAAATGGTGTGTATAAATGTATCTGTGCAGAGTGGTAACGATGAAAAGAATATATGTGAAATACCTGGCAAATGCTTAACTGATAAATCAGAATTATTAACCTGGTGAATATTCTCCTGGAATCATGAGGAACTGAAGAAGAGTGATTAAGGCTGAAAAGTGGCTGAAATCTCTACTGTGCAGTGTTCGAGTGCTTCACAATAAAGAGTTTTAATCAAATTATTGAGATTATTTTTCTTATATAATTAAAAGTATAAAGTTGCCTGAGATCAAATTTCAAAACTGAAATTAATCTACAGTTACACACACAAATATTGTACTCTGCTTCTATGTGATGTTTTGATTTGATTTCCTAGAAAATCTAAAGCTACTTACCAACTAAGATGATTATAGTGCATCCCTTATAAAACACGCTGCTTGACAAGAGTAAAATGGGAAAGCAAGAGAGAAGGACGGAGAGGGAAGGGGAGAGAGGAAGGGAGAAGAAGCAAAGAAGAGAAAGATGAGGAAGAGAGAAGGGAGAGGGCAGGGAAGGAGAGGGAGAGGAAGAGAATTTGGATAGGGGGAAGAAAAGAGAAAAGGGGGAAAGAGAACAAGAAGAGAGGAGAGGATAAGGATTCTGAAAGAAAAGTCTAGGCTCTGACCCAATTATGTAAATACTGAGCTGTGTGACAGCATCAAGAAAAACTACAGAAGATACTACCTGCATTACAAGTTACTGGCATTTTCAACTGAGGATAATAACTGGGGGAGGGGGGATGGGAGCCGGCATCCCAGTTATTTCATAGTTGTTTTCTCCAAATTTCCACGCTTCTTTCAAATACTGTCTTGAGCAACGCCCCTTAAAATGTTGCACTCTAATGGATCCAGGGCACTAAGAAGCCAAAATTCACTTCTGATTCTAGGAAGCTCCATAAATGTACCTAAAGACTGATATGACACTCAGAAGCAGCTGTGGAAACAGAGGGAGGAGCCAATATAATATAGTCAAGAAGAAGTGGAACATGCAGTTTCACAGGAAAGTTTTCAAGTTCTTTCTCTGTCTCTTACTAAATGCAACTAGTAGAAATTGCTTGACTTCTTCAGATGTGAAGTAACCTTCTTTAAAATGGAGAAAACACAGAGATCTACTGTAATACTAAATGCAAACCATATTTTCAAAGCTATAAACATTCAGTAAATATCTTATGACATATGCATGTACAGAAAAGTAGATGAATTACTTTGGATAGGACCCAATACAAGACATACAAAAATTGAAGGGTTAAGAGCACTTACTGCTGTTGAACAGGACCTGAACTCAGTTCCCAACACCTATAACCTACATGGCAGGTCACAATTGCCTTTAACTCAAGTTCCAGGGGATCTAATTCTCTCTACTGGCCTTCAGAGGCTCCTACATGCAGGTGGTGCGCATAAAACCACTCAGGTTTACACACACACACACACACACACACACACACACAAAATATAAATGAATAAGTAATAAAGAAGTCTTTTAAAAGTGGTAGCAATTGTTACAAAATATTATCAGAGGATAAACTAACAGGGTAATAATCTGCAGAGAAAGAAAATTGCTAACAGCTAAGAAATGTTACACTCTTGTGCTGAAAATTTTGGTGGACGTGCCATACAGAAAGAGTATTCTTGATGAAAACAATTTTTCTAAGTAAACAAAGCACTGGAGGGCGTTCCAGGCAGAGACGATGATGTGTTTGAAAAGGCATAGAAGTTGGAAAGAGCCAAGACTGACACATGAAACAGGTTGTGAAATTTATGATTCGTTAGTCATCAAAACCTCTAAAATATTCAATTAGCATTGATCAAGCACACTGAAACCCTTTACTTCTGTATTAAAATCCCCAAAATTTCTTTTTTAAAATGAAAAATATTTGGGATATATAGTACCACCACGTAGCTTAAGCTATTGTCAAACTCATAATCTTTCTCTCTTACCTTCCCAAGTGCTGGGATAATAGGAAAAATATTTCTTCTTATTTAACTACCTTAAAACGAGACAAACAGGTATGACTTTTTCTTAGAGTAATCCCTGTTTTGGCCTGCACCTGACTGATGACTACCTGTTAGAACAGTTGCAGGAACTGAACACTAAATGTGGCCAGGATAATTCCATCTTAAAGATAATGAGACATTGTTGGTATACTGAATGTACTCCTAGTTTTTCTGTCTTCCCATCAGAGCCTAAGGAGACAAGGAGACTGTATCCATAGAGGAAGGTCCACTTAGATTATCTACTTGACCATGAAGATAATGTATTTCCCACCCAGGTGTATGAGCGCTCTAAAAGAATTCCTTAGAATTAGTTCTAGTTCTTTGCATCACAGTAGGCTATTATTTATAACGTTCTATGATAGATTTCAAACTAAGTAGAAAAGACCAGTATCAATGTTTCTAACACATGAAAATGATTAATGTTTGATAAGATAGAAGTGCATATTAGCCAGATTTAATAAATAAAATCAATCACGTTTTACTCCATAAAATATACAAATATTATTTTACCTCAACAAAAATAAATTTAAAAATTATTAACTCTCACCAAATGTTGATATCATCTGAATTTTGGGAAAAATGGCTACTAACAAAATGAGAAGTCTCCCGTGGCAGCAGATTAAATTCCTCTACAATATGGAGTGAATAAATCACTTTGCATTTGTGATTTAGGAAAGTCAGGAGAGTGCAAAGATACATAATACCAGGCGTTCCTTGATGGGAACAAACAAACCAAACTCCCCTTCCTTAATCACACTATGGGCAACTTTAGTAGCATCAGCTGAAAAACAATATTTACTTCATCTGTTATTTTTTTTCACTGCCCCCAAAGTACCTAGGTATCTAAGGGTCTCTGTATTCTGGCACGCATTTCCAATGCCAAGAACACCAGACATTTTCCTGGAAAACATGAAGGTCATCCTTGGCTCCAAATCATCAATATTTTTAATAATCCAGTGCAAGGAGGCTTGTGAAGTTTCACTTGAATAAAGGCCAAATCTCAAATATCAGGAATGGAAAATAACATTCATCTAAAGACAGTAATACTGGTCTTACTCAGGCTTAGACCCTGTCACATTGTGTGCTAATTCTCCATTCCCGAAACATCTCCACACAATAAAGAGTTCATATATAAATGAACTTTTCAAGCCATAAATCTTTTTATCACTTGTATTTTTATAGGTAGCTCTATCGAGTAATTTGAAACCATGGGAGACGACAGAATAGGGTTGAGATATTTTCAAAGTCCCTTTATCAGAAAGTTTTCATTATTTTATTTGTCTAGTGATTTACTGGGTGACTCTACTTTTAAAGATGCATTGTAGTTGACTCAGAAATTTCCCAGTCTGAATAGCTTTTTTCCCTTGAGAGAGTACGTTTAAAAAATGTAATCGATGTTGAATTTAGAGGTAAATGCTGAATACAGAGACTAGCTGAGTTGGTGAATCATAATTAGGCAAACAATAAACTAATGAAAAGGCTTAAAAAGAAAAGCAAAGAATGAAGTATCTATACAGGGTTTTGAAAAATTCTGCCATATTGGTAGAAACCTAGAGTTCATTAAAAAATAATCAAACAGGCACTACTATCCTCAGGCCTCTTGGGGTAAGTCTATAGCGCAGCGCTCCGCGCCGACACCCTAAGCCTCATTCACCCTTCCACCTCCCCCGACACCCCCCGCCTGCCGTTCTATACTCTTAGTTTGGGCCCTGTGCCATTCCTAGTCTTGGT
>NW_008347808.1:3471233-3487953 GCF_000622305.1 Nannospalax galili | reverse complement strand
ATAATTTATGTCTTATAGGGTTTATACTGAGTACAATATTGTATAACTGTAATAATTCAACTGTAAACCTAAAAATTTAGAGCCAAATTTGAAAGAGATGCATCCTACCTCAGGAAAACGTTATTGAATATATCAATTGTGTTGTAATGATATGCTTCTTCTAAGTATGTTGTTATTAAATAAATCATTTTTAAAAATTAAAAAAAAATAATCAAACAATAAAATAACAATGCACTAACAAAGAACAGCAAGAAGAAACCATGAGGCGTGGCGGGACATATGCTACATTATCAGTAATTATACTAAACGTAAATGTATTAGGGCTGGAGAGATGGCTCAGTGGTTATGAGCACTGGCTGCTCTTACATAGGACTTGGATTTGGTCCCAAGCAACCACATGGTGGTTAACAGCCATCTGAAACTCTAGTTCCAGCTGATGACACCTTCTTATGGCCTGAACCATCATTGCATGATATGGGTACACGTAACTATATGTAGGTAAAACATTCAATACTTAAAAATAAAGAAACAAATATAATTGTATTAAATATTGTCACTAAAAGAGATATGAAGAGTGAATTAAAAGCATGATACAGCTATATAATGTTCTATAGGAGATATTTTAGAATAAAAGACAAAATTAGGATCTATGTAATTAGGTGGGAACAACATAGTCCATGGAAACAACAATAAAAGGACAAATGGAATTGGCTCTATAAGTCTTATACAAAATAAATGCTACAAAAGTGCAGTGACTAGATACAAAGACGAAAATGCCCTAACAGTAAAAGGTTGACTCCAGTAGAAAGACAGAATACTTAGAAACATATGTAACAAAAAACAAGGCTCCCTCAAAAATAAAATTTACAAAACTAATTGGAAAGATAGACAATCTGATAACACTAATTGGAGATGTAAGATGTTCACATTCAATAAAATAGAGAAAGCCTAAGTGGAAAATAAAGAAAAGTCATGAATAACACTATAACCAAAGTTAACCTAACACACATTGGTAGAACAGTGCATTCTAGAACATAACATACATTCATATGGAATATTCTCTCAGAAAGACCATATATAAGGACATAAAATAATTCTCAATAAATTTAACTGGAATGAAGACATACAAAGATGTTCTCTAAAAAATAAAATTAGAAAACTAGCAGAAGAGTTTGAACAATTCAAAAACAGGTAGGAAATTAGGAAACATCACTAACAATTAAGGGGTTAGATAAAAATTCACAAGGTAAGTTAATAAATGGAAGTGAAAAGACAGCATGCCAAAATTTATGGAATTCAATACCGGCAGTACTTAGAAGAAAATGTATAGCTGTAAATGTCTACATTAACAAAGGAGACAAAAATTTAAATTTGTGTATTTAGTACAGAGTACCTATAGAAGCTAGAAAACTAGAAAGAGGCCATTGAGAGGGGGAATAAAGGTATTAAGAAAGAGGAGATAGTAGAGTACATGGGTATGAAAGGGGAAAGGGGAATATGAGGAGTTAGGTTAAATCAGGAAAGAGATGGGTGGGTAGGGAAAATGAGAAGGCAAACAAAGCTAAGGATGTTTGGAAAAGCCATATGGAAAGTTGCCATTTATAAACTTTCTATCTATCATCTATCTGTCTGTCTATCTATCTATCTATCTATCTATCTATCTTTCTATCATCTATCTATATCTATCTATCTATCTATCTATCTTTCTATCATCTATCTATCATCTATCTATCTATCTATCTATCTATCTATCTATCTATCATCTATCATCTATCTATCATCTACAATTTGCCCTTACAGACATCTATAGAGTACTCATGCAAAACATAATATACATTCATATAGAATATTCTCCAGGGAAGATCATAATTAAGGTCATAAAATAAATAGCACTTGGGAGGCAGAGGCAGGCGGATGTCTGGGAGTTCAAGGCCAGTCTGGTCTCCACAGCGAATCCAGGCCAGCTAGGGCTACACGGAGACCTTGTCTCAAAAAGATAAAAAAAAAATCAATAAATTTAAATGAATTGATGTCATACAAAGAATATTCTCTAAAAAAATGAAATTAGAAAAAAATATGAAGTTTAAATAACGTTACATTACATGGTGAATCATGCTCGTCCCATAAGACATGGGCTGCCAAATATAAAGCCAGGTGTGGGATACCTCCTCTTGAGTTGTTGAAGGGAGTTCCAGATACCTCACACACAATTCAGAATATTACCACTGCTTTGGGAAGTTCACCAGAACTTGATTACAGGATCCTATTACTGACAACACAACACTTTGGTCACAGGACACAGAAAAATCAAGTTGATACCAACCTAGAAGCTTCCTAACTACTGGATAACTGTACAGTGCTATGTAGGCTGCTGGGGGAGAAAAGTTATCATCAGTGCTACTCAGCTGTGGTCCCTTCCACTAATGAATGGTCTTGAAAGATATACCAAAGGGTTTGTGATGGTGCCATGAATGTTATGGAGATAACCACTTTGTGAATGGATTGAAGGTCCTCTTTCTCCACAGGAGGAAACTATGCCCATTACTGCAAATCAGGCTAAGAACCCATGGCTAGGGAGTGCATTCACCCTAGGAATGAACCTTCTACTGTTATTTTGTACCTCTCAGAACTCATCAGAGATGCATTGTGCAGTGGATATTGGTTAATATAGAGATTCACAACTGATGAAAGTACAGAGAACAATTGTCTGTGGTATGTTCAGCCATAAATTGACATGTATGTCATACTCCCCCCACGAAGGCTTAGGGAACATTTCTGAACAGGGGCATAGAAAGATTCTAAAGAGCTATAGGTCAGGGAGGACCAGACTGAAACAGTGTCTTCTGGACATGTTACACCCATGAATACACAAGTGTTCATACATGAACACATGTGTACCTTTCTATAAACAGACACACATACACATGATGAAAATTAAAATAAATATTTTAAAAGGTATTAGAAAAAAGAAAACTATAAACAAAGCAAACATAGCTTACCTCAAATAAACAAACTAATCTACATTAAGATATTAAAGAAAAGGGTATGGAGGGATGGTACAACAATTAAGATTACGTAGTGCTCTTGCAGAGGACCTGAATTTGGTTCCCAGAATCACCCACATCTGTTGGCTCACAAACATCTGTAACTCCATCTCCAGGAGATCCAAAACCCTCTCCTGGGCTTTATGACACCTTCCCATGTGTGCACATACCTACACACAGACACAGACACATACACATACAACATCATGAACACTAAAATAAATCTTTAATAAATGGTACTAGAAACAGAAAACTAGAAACAGACCAAGTAAGGGAAACAAAAAATAAATATTAGAACACAAGTAAAAAAATAGAAAAAAATTTAAATTCAAGACAAAATTAACAAAGCCAAAAACTAGTTCTTTGAAATGATCAAGAAAATTGACTTTTGCTAAATTTCCCAAGATAAAAACAAAGAATATTCAAATTACAAAAGTCAGAAATTAAAGAAGAGACATTACTAAAAAAAATCTCACTTAAATAAACATGATTATAAGGGGTGAATTTATCAAAGTATATGACAAATTTAACTACTTAATGAAGAAGTTACTGCAAAGATACAAATTACCAAAATGAAATCAATACTGAATTTAAAAAAATCAGAATTGACCTATAACAAGTGAAGATAATGAAATAATAATCAAACAATTTCCAGGATCACTTGGTTTTACATCTATGAGATTCTTATGGAACTAACATCAGTTTTTCACAAACAGCTAACAAAATGAAGAGCAAAACCTTCCTAATTCACTTTATAAAATTTTTACATTGAAAACAAAGCAAGACAAATACAGTACCAAAAGTCAACTATAGACTAATGTTTCTTATGATCACAGAGGCAACACCTGAACAAAATATTAGCAAGCCAAATCCAGAAACATACAAAAAAATAACACTCCAGAATCAAATGAGATTTATAATGGGAAGCTGATTGGTTCAACACACAAAGATCAATCAGCATAAAAAGATATTTGGCAGAATAAATTACAAAACCCAAATGATTATCTATTCTGAATAGACAAAGAAATAACATTGGACAAAATCTAAAAGCCTTTCATGATAAAAGCATGTCAGTAAATCAGGACAAAAAGGTAAAGTGCTCAACCTGATCACTGGCATCTATGAAAATCCTATAGTTGATTACATACTTAGGGGTTGAAAGACAATGTTTTCTTCTTCATATCAGGATTAAGAGAAGTATTTGTGTTTTCACTACTGTTCAACATTTCTCTAGAGGCTCTATCTAGGGTAATAAGAGAAAAGAAACAAAAAGACATACAGGTTAGAAATAAATAAAACTATTTCTACTTCCATAAAGTTAAAAGACACAATAACTATAAGGTGTAAGAAATGAGTCTATAGATTAAGCAAGCCCGGGCATGAAAACTGCCCTATAAGGTAAAAACGGAGACTCCTGACCCCACAGATAACAGTCAGCACATTCCACAGCCCTGAGACTAGCACCTACCAATAAGAAACTTCCAGGGCTGTATCTTATACGTTCAACTGGTTTAAAAATCTGTTGGCGCACAGGGGCTCCTTGAGCCAACCAAAATGTATCTTTGGTATCCCCCCTTTGTCTAAAACCTATAAAAGGCTCCACTGTCCCTTACTCTGGGCTCTCAGCACGGATCCATTGAGTTGGTGAGGTCTGAGAGCCCGAGCTTAAGCCCGAATAAACCATAAACCTTTGCTTTTGCAAAAAAAAAAAAAAAAGAAAAAAAGAAATGAGTTTGGTAAGGTTACAATACACTATTAGGTCTATATACAAATATAATTATACTTCTATAGACAAGAATAATCCAGAATAAAAGTAAGAACAACCCCATGTACAACAGCATTAAAAGTATGAAATGCTTTAAAAATAAATTGAACACAAGAAATGCAAGAGCCATACATTTACAACTAAACAATGAAAGAATTTAAAGACTGCATAAATAAAAGAAGGCATCCTATTTTCTTGAATGTAAAGCTTTCATAGTAGGATGAGAATTCTTATGTAATTGATCCACAGATCCTATGTTATCACCAAGAAAAAGAAACAGCTGTTATTTCCCTCATAATTAGTAAAAGATTATTAAAATTCATATAGAAATTCAAAGGTTCTCAAAAAACCAAAACTATTTTGAAAATGAAAGACAAATTTAGAGGACTCAGGCTTTTATCCCCTCGTATTTTCCAGAATTTCTATACTTTCATTCTTTTTTTAAATTATGTATTTTTTTATTTTTTAAGAATTTTGTGCATGAGCACTGTATTTACATCAGCCCCACTTTACCCTCTCCTCCCTCCAACTCTTCCTATATCTTTCTCAGTCCCTCTCAACTTCAAATTTATGCCTCTTCATTAATCATTGTTACATACACTAAACATGTGTGGATATCTACATCCATCATCTATCTATCTATCTATCTATCTATCTATCTATCTATCTATCTATGTATCTATTATCTATCTATCATCTATCTATCTATCTATCTATCTATCTATCATCTATCTATCTCTATCATCTATCTATCTATCTATCTATGTATCTATCTATCTATCTATATATCATCTATGTATCTATCATCTATCTATCTATCATCTATCATCTATCTATCTACCTACCTATCATCTATCTATCTATCATCATAGTGTACTGAGTCCAATTAGCATTGCTTTCATGTACATGTGTCTATTGATGAGCAATTGGGATTGGAGAACCCATCAGGGAGCTAGACCTTGGAGGAAACAGATTCTCCTGCTCTCAGCAGTTATTGACTGCTTATAGCTCTTGATCTACAGGAAGGATCTTTTGAAATTTACTTCACCCACACTGGAATGTTAACTGGTGTTGTCATTATGCAGTTCTTGTTTAGGCAGCCATACTATTGAAATTTCATGGGTGCAGCTTCCCTGTCATGTCTAGAAGATACTATCTAGCAGCAGGTGTCCTGGTTCTCTGGGTCTTGCAATCATTCTGCTCCCTCTTCTGTGATGTTCCCTGAGTCTTTGGTATAGGAGTTGCATTGTAGATGTTTCAATTGTGGCTAGGCACACTGAGGAAGAGGACTCACTCAGACTTTTAAACATCAAAAGTTACTCTACTGATACAGTAATCAGTACAGTGTGGTATTTGAAAAAGATAGACTATGTTTTAATGAAATAGTTCTAAGAGGCTAGATATAAGGTCACATATTTATGATGAATAATTTTTTGACAAGGATACGAAGAAAACCATTGTAGAAACAACATGTTTTTCAGCAAGTCGTGGTAAACAGCAGCATATCCACAAGCAAAAGAATGAATTTGGACTCATAACCCACATAATATTCAAAAACTTTTAAAACTTTAAAAAAATGAACCACAGACCAAAATGTAATCCTTTCTAAAAGCATATATTCTCAAACAATGCAGAGGGATAAATATTTGTGAACTTAGATCAGGCAGGGAATTTTTAGAATGTCATCAAACACCAAGAAAGAGAAAACTGCATTTTACCAAAATTAAGGAAAATTTTCTTTAATGGGTACCATCAAAAATGTATAAGATTACTTATAAGAAAACAGGAAAAAAAATGTTTGTGAACCACATTTGATAGAAGACTTATATCCATAAGTCATGAAGCATACACATAACCCAATAACAAAAAAAACAAATAGTGTAATTTAAACAGGAGTTTTAATTATCCATGAATAATAACTTAAAGGCATACGAAATGATGCATAGTTTGAGCCATTAGCAAAGTGTTAATTAAAACCACAATAAAACACCACCACTTTATACCCACTGGGGTGAGGCTAATAATTGAAAAATGAATAATAATGATGGAAAAGATATTAAGAAATTAGAACCCTGATAAAGTACCGATAGAAACACGAAATAGCTCAGTTGCTGAAGAAAAGAGTTTGGTAGTTCCTTAAAAAGGTAAACATAGGCTAACCACATTGCCCCAAATTTTATTCTTAAGTACTGACACAAGAGAATGAAAACTTGTGTGAGCACAAAATCTTGCATATGAATGAATATTCAAGGAAGCATTTTTCATAATGGACAAAGAATGGAAACACCCCAAATGTACATTAACTGATGCATAGCTAAACAAAAGTGGTATATCCATACAATGGAATATTAGTCAGCCAGAGCAATGTATTGGTAGATGATAGATGCTACATCTATCTATAATTGATAGATGCTACAACATATAGAAAACTGTGAAATATTATGTCAAGTAAACAGAATCTAAATAGAAAGACCACATAGCATATACATTCATTTATATGAAATTTCCAGAGTTGACAAATCCACAGAGACAGAAAGTAAAGTACTGTTTGCCAGAGGCTTGGGAGGAGGGGGAAATTGGGAGTAAGCACTAATGAGTACAAGATTTCTTTTTGAAGTAATGGAAACCATCTGAAATTAGATAATGGTGATGTTTGCAAAAGTTCTTGAACATACTAAAAGCACAAAATTGTCACTTTAAAGAGTGAATATTAGGGGCTAGAGAGATGGCTCAGCAGTTAAGAGCACTGACTGCTCTTGCAGAGGACCTGGGTTCTATTCCCAGCACCCACATGACAGGTCCAAATCGTCCTTAACTCCAGTTCCAGGGGAATCTGAAGATTTCTTCTGACCTCCGCGGTATTGCACGACAAGGGTGCACTCACATACATGCAGGCAATACACTTATACAATAAAATAAAAATAATAAATAAAATATTTTTAAAAAGAGTGAGTATTAAAAAAATGAGTGAATGTTGTGGCATGTAAAATATATCTCAAATTAAAAAAAAATATCCTAGAGTGGCTTTTGCAGTGCCAGTACTTCTGAGTCTCTGAAAGAGGAGACTGAAAAAGAATCAAGAGAGCTTTATAAACTGTAGCATAATTTACCTCATTTAAAATTATACAGAAGTCTTTGAGACTGTTCCAGGCATTCATGCATTTCTAGGATATGTTGCCATGCATCTCACAGTCTACTTCATGAACCACAGCATACCCATGAAGTGAAAAGGGCAAATTTCATTAATGGTTTTGCAGAGGCCAATGCAGAAGTTCAGAATCTTGGAGAGTTGCCTGGAGTTACATGGACACCCATTTTTGTCTAATGCTGACTTTACTTTGCTGTGGTTCATAAAGTAGACTCTGTGAAAAGAAAATGAACTCTAACTCTTCACAATTTCTCATCTCATTCATTTCATTCTATTACCCATTCTGTCACCTCTGGTGACAGCAAGATTCTATTATCTGCAGTGCTGTGGGTGGGATTTTGAAATAGCCTTTTGAAACTGCAATCCCAGTATTTCAAAATGGAGCCTTAAGAGAGGCTATATCTACATTCAATCCTTCTTCCTCTGGCCTCTGTCCGCTTTTCAATCATTACCTGTGACATTATCATGTGACAGTATCCAGCAGTAGATGAAGGCTTGTAAGTCACTGTAAATCAAAAAGATGGCTCTTTCCTCACTCGGTTGTGAAGGAGACATGTGTATGGCAATTCTTTTTTGTCACACACATCTAACATTTTAAAACATATTGAAAAAGTCTCAATATATACCATTTGAATCAATGATTGACTGATCTTTAAATTGGTTGTTGTCCATGTTCATGTTGTCTAATATACTTTGAAATGAAGCAGCCCAGCTTTTGTTAGAGCCATGAAGTTTTAATATTTTCTTAAAGAAAAGTACCATCTTTCTCGAGTGAAAATAAGCAACAGAGACAGCACCCTGGTTCTGAAAACTCTAAGTTTCACCAACCCCATAATGGATGATTGGAACCCAGCCCTTCACTCTTAGTCCTAAAGGATAAGACCACAATGTGGAATTCTTCAAGTCTTCTGAATTGTGAATACAGATCAAGGGGAGCCCAGTGGACAAAGGCCAGCCTGTTGCCAGTTCATTGTCATGTCATCACAATCAGTACTTCCCTTGTCAGCTAAGAGAAAAGAAAATGATGGCAAGAGAAAAGAAAAGAAAATGATATTAGAAATGATTTCATGGGCTGGAGAGATGGCTCAGCAGTTAAGAGCACTGACTGCTCTTGCAGAGGACCTGGGTTTGATTCCCAGCACCCAACGGTGGCTACGAACTGGTCCTTATCTCCAGTTCCAGGGTAATCCGACGGCCTCTTCTGACCTCTGCATTGCATGACATGGGTGCACTCACATACATGCAGGCAATACACTCATACACATAAATAAAAAATAAATAAAATCTATTTTAAAAAAGAAATGACGTCATAAGGTTTATATGTCTGCCAGGTAGGACTATCCATTCATGAACTCAAAACAGACACATTGAGGGCAGAAGAGACATCCTGACTGGGGACAGAATAGAACTATAGATGGGATAGAATGTATTAGTTAGTTACAACAAATAAATTCTTCCCAATAAGATCACTGCTATAGCTCAAATTATACACAGCCTCTTGGGAATCTGCCTTGCTGTAGAATGCCAAGTGAGAGTCATGTTTGCTCGAGATTAAAAACGCCACAAAATGAAACAGTCTTTTTTTTTGGAGAAAGGATTGCTCTTGGTATAAATTCTGTAGTTTATGTGAACAGTCTTCTAGTTGCCTTGCAACTACAACCCAAAGTTAAGCTTGGTAGGAATCCCCCAGGGTCTTTTAGCCATTTCTGACCACTACAAATTTGTTGGGAGCCAATAATTTTATGTACAATGAAGTCATTTATCTTTTTGGGTACATACAAAAGGGGTCGCACATGTTGCCACTCTATATCTTTAGGGATTGTCTTTATAATACTTTATTTTTTGAGGAGTCATATACAAATTGAAGAGCCCTGGGGCACTTCAAAGGCCTAGTCAGTCATTCTGGTCTAAGTACACATTAGAGAAGTGAACTGCATCTTATGTGTTAATAAGCTGTGTACAGAGAAAACAATGGGGTGATTTGCAAGTAAAGTAGTTTCTCGAAAGCAACTCTTTCCTGAGTGTTTCAGGGAGGCCAGACACAAGTGTTTATTTATTTTTAAAATGGACATGACTTTTCTGCACAATGGCAAGGTGACCACCTTGAAATACTCAAATGACACTGGAATTTATACATTATTTTCACAAGCATTGTCACTTTTGGTCTTTTCAGGTACTATGTTATTTCCATTTTACAGATGATGAACTAAGGCTGGGAAATGTCAACTGAATAAGTATATTTCCTGATATCCACTGTTTTTGCCTTTTCTCGTACCTTTACTGCTTAAAGTTTCTGAAGCTAGTCAGGGGAAGGCTTAACTAGAGGATCCAGTCTCTATATTTTCCTTGATGTGAGTCAACACATTTTGGAATTTATTTCCTAGATAGTGAGGGTCACTGTGAGGCAATATAATCAATCAAGCTCTGCTACAAGGGAAGATCAGGTCATCATTCACTTGTGTTACTAGCTATAAGGGTGTCAAATGCTCACACTGTTATAAAAGGGCTTGCTATTAGAAAGTGACCTCCTTTTACTGGGTTTGTGCATATTATTGACATTTCCCAAGGACCACTCATAATGAATGGGTTAAAAATGAAGCAATAAGACATAGGATGTAAAGACTGGGTCAAACTGATATGCTTAGAAGGGAGTCACTTTATAAGAAAGCATCCAATGCCCAGCTAAAGCTCTTCCGTTTTTTTGTTTTTATTTTTGCTGAGACTCTAAGGAATAAAATCTTAATTTTATTTCCTATTGTCTATTTCTATATAATTTGTTCTCTTTTATCACATACTAACAGAAATTTCGATAAATGAGATAAGTTCTATTGTGTTCTGAGAACCCAAGGAATGTGATCTATATTTATATACTCAGGATGGAGACGGAGAGCCACATCCTCATCAGATCAATTGTGCCTGCTTGCAAGAGTCCATCCTGATAGGGCCTATTAACTGTCAATGTTCCCTCACAGAAGGAAGGGTTAGGGAAGATCATTTGACTCTCACCTGAGATTCCAGTCACTCCTCCCAGTCAGGTATATACAATCTTGCCATAATTGCAATGTCACCTCAGGGTCTTGAGAGGTATTAGAGTATATAGGCTGAAGATGGTTGAATGCAGTGGGGGTGGTTCATCTGTGTTGTTGTAGGGAAGCTATCATCAATGTACAGTGAAAAATTTCCAGTGCAGCAACGTTGAAGTCACCCACACTCCTGTAAGCAATTCCTCACGCATCATCTGTAATAAGCCCAATAAACTCATTGACTACAAGTTGAACTTTGGTGTAATTGTGCTTATGTCTGTTGTTGGGACCTTCTAAGGATGCAAGGATGGTGTGGACAGTAGTTCTACCTTCCCAGGAGTTCTACCTTCTCACAATAGGAGAGAAAAGTAGTATCACCAGGAACCAGAGGAAGAGAAAAGTGTCTCAATGTGGGCTAATATACGATGCTCACTTTTTTCCCATATGGAATTTTTACCTCACTAATAGATCTCATAGTCTTCACCCAGAGAAGCAAACCTGAGTGTCTGGAACCCACAGTCCCAAACCATATCAGTGATATCAACCAACAGATAGACTTAGACATTTCTCTGTCTGTAGTTCCTAACACATGCTTGCCATTCCTAACGGCCTACATGACATTGCCTCTATCCCACGTAGGTAGTAATAATCCAGTCTGCTTACATACATGAACTGGCCTTTATGTGCCATGCTGTCCTTAATTCTCTTCCCTCTGCTCTTTTCTAATATTCAAATTTCTCATCCTTCTCTGATGCTCCAAAGCAGATGATTTGGAGCAGAATGTCCCCCCTCAGGCCTTGATTCCTGTGAGACTACCTAAAATCTGACTCATGTTTACTTGGAAAATGTGTTGGCCTGTCAGGTTTAAAGTGATTCTCACTGTTTCTGTTGTGCCAGCCCACAAGAAGCCAGGCATAAAATCCTCAGGTTAAATGGATGAAACATATTCAGTTCTCTCCATAGTCCCTTCCTCCACTTTCCTCTTCCTCTCTTTTCTTTTATCTTATGAAGTACTCAATGTTTTCATTTGATTCCTGACTTCAGAGGTTTCCACTTTGATGTTCTACCTATACTTTCCTATTTTTCGTAAGCATCTTCAGTTTAGAAACTCTCTTGAACTCTATCCCTTTCAAGTTTGGAGAATGGTGACCAAGTTTTTCATCGTCCAACAGTTTAATTTCCAATATTATTTACCAATGAATCTATTCCAGAAGGCAAAGCTTTCCTAAATAATTTTATGTATGGTATGAGTTTCAGAAACAGACAAAACTTGGACATCAAGTAATTGGAAGAAAAGAAATATTTTTCTAAACTCTTAAGTTATAATGTATAACTATATACTTCTACCTTTAATCTCTGTTTTCTCAAAATTTTGTTTGATTGACACAAGAGCCCAGTATTTTTGGTGGCAGAAGTAGATCAGAAGGAAATTTTCAAAAGGAAAAATGGAACATATATGATTATAACCTAAGTACGTGGAGAAAATTTCAAGCTCTAATGAATTCATGAGGTTGTGTGGAAACACAACAATGATTGTATAAATCATGAATGCGTGAGTGTCAGAGGAAATGAAGGCAAATTTAACCACTTGTTTGACAGCTGTAGAAAGTGCAAGTCTCCAGCTAGGTGACACACTTTCACATATTTAAAATTGAAAAGTGGAGCCCACCAGGCACAGTGCACTCCAGAGGTTGTTTTTGATGCATCTGAAATAAAATGATCGTTTCACAATAATGAGACTTCCACTCCAGAGCTCAGCTTAGTGAAGGGAAAAGATCAGCAAGTACATTACTGAAAGATTAAAGCAGGAAGTGGTAAGAACCACAAGAGATACCCATGGCATACTCTGTGAGCATAAGAGAGGGTGTGGTATCTTTCGATGGGGTACAGTCTTCATAGACGAGAAGGCTTTTGAGTGGAGCCCGGAAGAATGGTAGTACTTAACAAAATAGAGATATGGAGAAAATGTTCTAGAGTCACAACAGATAGCTTGAGTACACGTCAGGAACAGGGGAAGTATGGGCACACACTGAAGTAAAAGAATGCTTTTACTATCTTGTAGTTCAAGATAGTGAAAGTATTCTTCTACTTCCTAAAGCTGGGTAGGAAAAAAAGTAATGAACATCAATTTAGGGATAGAATTCAAAAAGGAAGAACTATCAAATAAACTGAAATCAATTAGGAATATAAAGTCTCTTTTGGGCTTTAATTTAAATGAGTCAGTTGTAAGATTTCTCTAACAAATTTATCTTTAGCTTTCTTAGGAAAGTTAGCACAGTGGTATTTCATCTTTGATTCTACATTGAAATTTTATAATCATTTTACAGATATTTGAAAGAAGAACTCTGTCTCATTCATTAGTGCATTCTCAGCATCAAGCTCCCTCTGGAGCGGAACCATGCTGTACTCATCTTTGTCTATCCAGTTCCCAGCACAAGGCTGGACATGGATCAGATGCTTGATGTTTGCTGAACGTTGATGAATTAGGTGTCTTCCTGTCCCCTTAGTTCTCTGTGACTCAGTTCTCAATTGTAAAAATAGAGTAGTAAGAGTACTAGCCTGTAGCAGTGTTGTGAGGATTAAGTATGCTCTTGCTACAGTGCCTGCCACAGAGAAAATGTTCAGTAATATTGAGCTTTGTGATTATTATCATACTGCTTTTTGCAGAAATGCTGACAGGAACAAGCCCTTCAAATTGTGCCAATCTTGTTCAGAGCTGTCTCTGGTCATGGGAAGGAGGGGCCGCTCTTGTAGATTTTTCGCTCCCATGCCAGATTATATTTTCTCTGCTGTACTTAGATTCTTTGTGAAATGTTAAATCTGTAGTGAATTTAGAAAGCATGCCCAGTGGACCAGAAGTTTCCTGAGAACAGAGCTCGCTCACACTCAGTTCTAGGTCCGCACAGGACATGTAAAAATACATGCTTGATGAAAAAACAATCAATGAGTGAAAGCTACTCACTTCTGGATCTTCTTCTCTGACATGGGACTATGAGAATTCCAGTGTCCAGTCCGAAGCACCATCTAGCTGGAGTCTAGGGCTTAGGGCCCAAGAAACTCTGTGCTCCCAACTACTTCATGACCCTTAGCTTACCTTCCTTAGTTTGGGGAAGACTTCTTCCTTAGTTTGAATAGACTCACCTGTAAAACTGTCAGACTGAACATATCTGAAGTTGATTATTATCCATGTAAATAGCAACGTGTGAATTATTTAATTCAAACTAATATTTCTATAGTGACATCACAGGACACATGGAAACATGCTGCAATTTCATGAGAGACTTATTTTTCATTCTTATACTATGAGGCAGTCTCAACATCTAGGTTCATTTTATTTTCAAAAGTCAGGCACTCTGCTAAGAAACTTCAAGTCACCTTATTTCACGTTGTTCCTATAACTTCTCTGGGGAAGATCACCATTGTTCCCATTCTACAGAGGGAGAAAATTAAACCATGAGGTAGGAGGTGATCTCCTGTGATACTGAGCAATAGAAACAAGCCACAGTTCCCAATAAGCTATGTGATCATGACAGTAGACAACTGATACTCTACAGTGGACTGTGTTGGTTAAGTCTTGACATTTGGAAGGTTGAGCATATTAAATGCATTTTAACACTGCCATAAGTCAGAGAACACTGCTATTTAACCCCAGATGAAGTCTTTTATGCCTATATCCATAGGTCTCCTAGTTACTTGGATATTTTAGCATCTCTGTAGGACTCACTAGTAGGCAAGAAATAATTCCACACTTCCATACCCTTTCGTTTCCTACATTTTATTTTTGCTCATATAGAATGATCATCTACCTATAAATTTGTTTCCTGGACCTTGTCAAACTACACAAGCAACAAAGACTACATTCCAAATAATATGAACTATGGAGGAATTTCTGGTAGATCAATGATTCTGTGCACGGGTGGTATGCAAGAAGGCACCATGCAGTACAGTGGGGAGTAGGGGGCTTTTAGCCATAAGTAGGACTAACTTGAAGGACTAACCCTGTCTGCAGCCTGAAACTGAGCAGAGCTAATTGATCACAGAGACTGAACACCAGCTTAAGCTTACTGATGGGCCCTCAGGGCCACATGTAGCAGACAAATTCAGACAATGATTCAGGTAAGAGTCATAGATATGTGGCGTGTACCTGCTGGGCTTGGTTGTTTGCTTTTAATTAAAGAATTAAAATTAACATACAAGGCATTAGATGTCATTATGGTATTTTTGAAAAAAAAAGTGTGTTTAATGATTCTCTTAACCCTCGTCTTCCCTAACCCTCGTTCCCCTTAAGCCTCAACTGTAACCTACCCATCTTTCATGTCTTGTGCAACCTTTTGCCCACCTTTTCCTATATCAGAATTGGATAATGAGTGGTAATGGAGAAATATTAAACCGGTCTATGGGAAGTAGGATAAATTTTAGTATATTAGTAGGGATTCATTTTATACACAGTAGAGTCATAGGCTATACCAAAGCTTTATCCTTTTCAAAAGAAATCTCTCTTCTCTGCTTAAAAGGTAAAAAAAAAAAGTATATCACTATAACTGAACCACATACCTCTAAGAGAACCAAAGCACTAGGAATGTAAGAGATGGCACTCCAGATAAACGATAATCTGGCTTACTTAAAAAAATACTCATCCGGCTTCAGGAAAAGAAGCCTTAAAATTATTTACACAGGTGCTGGATCAGGTTTCTATTGAATCTGGCCTCAGTCTACTTTCAGACACGCCCCTGGCTGGACAAGGGAAACCAATGGCTGAAGAATATGGAAGCTAATTTATGACCTTTGTTAGCTTTCTCTTGGCCTGTAGCTTGAAACTCAGATATTCTGGAAGGGCAGATTTATCCTGTTGGAGTCAATGACATAGAGAGAGCACCAACACCTTAAATGCCAAAGCCTGGAAGCCAGGAGAGACTGGGGAGTGTTACTGACTGCACTGAGAAGCAAAGACAGACGATGGAGAGACTGACCTGTAATATATTGCTGTACAAATGTTGTTGACTTTTCTGGTCGCTAATTAAGTAAAACTGAAGAGAAGTGGCTGATTGTGAATCTGACATGGTCTTCACCTTCTTTATTCAGAGGATTACCACTCTCATCATCTCCTATGTAGCTTCCTGTCTAGCTGAGGGATACTTAAAATGTATGTATATTAATGGCCAAGAGTTTACTCCAGAAGGAACCAAAATTACTGGGTACTAGGAATTGTATTAGATATTTAATTCTTACAACAGCCCCATGAGATTTTATTGTTTTCACAGAGGCACAGAGAAATTGATTTCCTCAAGATCATGTATCTATTCAGTCTTGAAGTTAAGCTAGAACTCAGTGCACCTATCTCCCAAGGATGATGCATACAAAGTAACAAAGTAAATCATTGGACATGGGCCCATTTGGGGCATCTGTAAAAATTTAGAGATTTACTATTCAAATTATTGGTAAAGATTTTCATTGTTGGGCTGGAGAGATGGCTCAGCAGTTAAGAGTACTGGCTATTCTTGTAGAGGACCTGGGTTCGAGTCCCAGTACTCAAGTGGAGGCTAACAACTGACCACAACTCCAGTTCCATGGAATCCAACACCCCCTTCTGACCTCTTCAGGCATTGCATGACATGGGTGCACTTACCTACATGCAGGCAATACATTCACACACATAAAATAAAAATTATTAAAAAATCTTGAATTTTTCAAGATTTTACTGTCACTTCATATTACTGAAAAAAACCAGAAGGAAAAAATG
>NW_008347808.1:3468067-3471133 GCF_000622305.1 Nannospalax galili | reverse complement strand
ACATATATATATATATATGTTGATATATGTAAGATCATTCGGTGTAACCATTTATTTGTCAGATGGGAGTTTTAATGTGGAAAGAGAGAACAAGGTATGCCTAAGATTACATGAAGTTAGTGATAGAGCCAGAGCCCCAACTGATGCTCTTACAGCACATTTTGTTTCTCTACCTAGATAGAAGACTGTTTCCAAAAATCCCAGAGACTAAACTGTGGAAGCTATGAAAAGCTCAGCATGGTGAAGGAGCAGGCCCAAAAGGTCAATTGAAAGTGTCTCAGGAAGCTTGCTGCAGCTGGTTCAATTCCACACAATGACCTCCAGACTCAATATTCACCCAGACAAACCTTGTGTTTTCACTACACCTTATCCTTTGCTCAGTTGTTTTCCCTCTTCCTAGAGCCACCTTCCTACCTTGTATCTGGAAAACGCTCATGCATCCTTGAAGACCTAGATCAATCCTTACCTCCCTTGTGTTCTCTTCTGAAACTTTACAAGCAAAAAAACCATTCTGTCTGCTCAGAGACTTTTGTACTTCTAGGACAGCACTGAGCTAACTGCTATGATGATAACTGTGCACTGTTACCTCACAGTAACTCTTCTGTGCCTTAGTTCCCTGAGTTGTAAATTGGGAGCAATAACAATCCTACAGGGCTATTGTCTATAAATCATATAATGTATTGCAAGACCAATAAATAGCTTGTGTTCTTAACTTTTATCTCTTATACTACTGCCTTCTATAGTTCCATTTATACAAGGAACAAGTGCTCAATACCAGAACATGGGAAAAGCATCAGTTATCAAATAGCTATTTTGGAAATCATTGTTTTCAGGTTACTGCCTTATGTATTTATAAAGTCCTTAGCATAAACCAAACCAGAGTTTGTTGCTCTTTTCTGGGTCAATGAAAACTCTTCCTAAAAAGTTGTTCATATATGCACATATACACAGAAGACCTAGTAAAAATTATCATATCAAGAAACATCTTACAGAGCCCTCTTACTATAGGCTATCATTTATTCCTTTGTTACCTTGGAAGACCTACATTTACAGAAGATGTTTTAACAAAATGGTGGAAGCATAGGGTGTTAACAGGAATGAATACCTTCTAGGAGCCAAAAGCTCTGCTAAGTGCTTACTATGCCATCTTACATAATTCCTAGGGGGATCAAAATAACTATCTCCATGATTCTGCTGATCAGCTGTGTGGCAGGAGAACCTCTTAGTCAAGAAACATTCATGTCATTAATTATATGGTAAATGAACCTGGAAAAGTCATTTCCTCTCTTTGGGTCTTAGTTTTCTCATTCAACAGTGGTTTGGCTAGATATTTTGTATTTCTGAGTTCCTTTTCTTCAAGTCTAATAGGATAGCACTTAATATTCCCACGACTCTGAGCACTGCAAACCTTTTAAGAATTCTCATTAAACAATTTGTGACTGAATCAACTGTCCTGAAGATGAATGAACAAGTTTGTGATCTGTTAAGATTGTCCTTCTCTAGCTTAAGAAATTGTCTCCAGGGTCCACATCTAGATACTGCGATGAAAACAAGGTCTAGTCACAAAAGGAGGTATCTCAAGAGAGAAGGATGGGTAGAATTTCAAAAGCCCAAGAGAGAAAAATCAAACTTTTATTCATGTGACTTTTTAGCTCTGTAAAAGGGGAGTGTTCTCTGTCTTCTGACATAAAATATGAGGGAAATGGGTTTCTCTTGTTCCTGATCAAATGGAAAAATTGCAGCTTGAGCCTCTGAGAAGGCTCAGAGCAAAAGGTCAAGGACCCATGAGTCTAACATTTCTATCCACACATCCTGCCTCGGAGGTGTCCCTTAGCTACGTAATAAAGGACAAACTTCACGTGAGAACAGATGTTAATTTTGCTTCGTGTTCCGTGCTTGTGTGATGAGGGTGACTTAAGAAGTACACAGTCTGGTTCCCTTAGCAGCGGAACTCTAATTCCTGAAGAGTGTGACCCACATGTCTTTTCTAATGAAGAGAGTTGCTGTTGGTGAAACAGCTTTTTCAGGTTTAGGACATTTTCTTAGGAAGACAAGCTCCCCTGTGATACCACTGGTACTTGGTACCTCCTTGTTATCTTTCTGTAGTACTCTTTTCTTTCCTAACTTCCTCTGTAAGCCAAAGAGGCTATATGCAGCAAGTTCTTAGAAAACACTTCCTGACTGCATGCTTGGGTAGATGTAATAATGCTAGGCTTACTCTTATATAGCATCTCATACGGACAGATATCAGTCTAGGCAAGAGGTATAGTGATTTTGCTGGTAGGTGGGTACTCAGTAAGCACAGTACAGATGGAAACAAAAGAATTCAGAATTCTAATCCTTGCCCCCCTTCAAAAGTCAGTGTCTCCCTTTCTAGTCAGTGTCTTCATATGTAGCCTGGATGTGAAACTCAGTACACAGCCCAGGCTGGCCTTGAATTTGGGACACTCTTCCTGCCTCTGCCTTTCAAATGCTGGAATCAAAGCCATGAGCTACTGCTGGAAACTGACTCATCCACTCTTTAATCAGTTCTTTTTTGCACAGATTGACAGATGATATATCTCACTTGCCTCCCTTGAAGGCTGAGAGCTGTTACAGAGCTAACAATGGGCAGGGAGGGAGCATGGATAACAGGGTCCAAAGTATTCACACAGGTTCATTATCATGAAGTCATGATGACTTCTGGCAGAGTTTAGTTATCTAAACTGTCAGCATGCTTCTTGTTGTAGGACTAGAACTTAAAGAAGACAGACATAACTGCTATATCTGAAGAGACACTTATCCTTGCAGTGGAAACTAACTGCAAAAGTGAACCACCCAGGGCTTGACAAAGAACACACGAGAGTCTGCTGAGGGACTGAAGAAGCTTCTGACTGCATTACATGTATAGGCACACTAAAAAATGATAAGGGCTAACTCTCCTAGCCTGCACTACTATCCTCAGGCCTCTTGGGGTAAGTCTACAGTGCAGCTCTCCGCGCCAGGACTCCCTAAGCCTCATTCACCCTTCCATCCCCCCCCCCCCCCTCCCCCGACCCCCGTTCTATTTTCCTAGATTTGGCCCTG
>NW_008347808.1:3374024-3462180 GCF_000622305.1 Nannospalax galili | reverse complement strand
TAAAAAATAAAAATAATAATTCTTCAACGTATAAAAATTTGTTCCTTAATAATTAGTAGATATGAAAAATATTACCATTGAAATCTACCTGGTGACTTTATATCCATGCTCAGATGCCAAGCTCAGAAAGTAACTGATTGTGACTAGTAATAATCAGATATGTAGAGATCAGACACACATGTGCAAACATCTTAGTGTCAATTGCATTGAAAAAGAATTTTTCTGTATGAAACTGTGTATTTTAATAATGAAATGGAGATCTTTTTAAAGGTTAAAACATCATTTAATTTATGTCTTATAGGGTTTATACTGAGTACAATATTGTATAACTGTAATAATTCAACTGTAAACCTAAAAATTTACAGCCAATTTTGAAAGAGATGCATCCTACCTCAGGAAACCGTTATTGAATATGTCAATTGTGTTGTAATGATATGCTTCTTTTAAGTATGTTGTTATTAAATAAATCATTTTTAAAAATTAAAAAAAAATGATAAGGGACTGGGAAATCAGATGTGATGTAAGGAGGCAATAGATACAAGATATCTTTCATGTAGCAAAGGTCATGTAAACATTGCAGCTATTTACATAACAGTGCAAGTGCTATAACAACCTCTTATTAATAATGTTAATAAAAATGCATATTCTATAAATAAACAGGCATAGGTCGCTACAAAACATTACTGGCAAATTCTTCACATGGCTCCAAAATTTTAACTGACATAGCCTTAGGCGGACATCAACAGCAACAAGTAGCAGAACAAAACTATTTTTTTCTGTAAGCCTATGGTGTAGTCTTGCTATGAGAAAGTCCAGAATTAAGCCAACAAATATGTGAAGTCAGGAAATCATGGGGTAGAATATGACATTTCCACAACTCAGATGGTCACTTGGGCTTTACTCTTTGTGAGATAATTTTTTAAAATCATAGCATCTGATACCAGGTAGTTCCCAAAGCCCTTCCTCTTTACCACCTGGAGTATTTGCAATATCCAGCAAAACATATACATATATACATATATTTCAGTTATCCACAAGCTTATGAAAGTTTAGAAAGATGTTTGAAATATTTTCAATTTCTCCTGTGAGTACTGTAAGACACAATGATCTAATAGCTCATTGAAAAAAGTGTTCTTTTCCAGAATTCCCAAATTAATTTTTCTCCTGTCTAGTAAAAAAGAAGAAGAAGAAGAAAAAGAAAGATGCTACCGTACTTGGTCTCTGTGTAAACTTTGCCTAACTGGGAAGAATAATAAAAATAAGGTGATCTGGAGTGTTACATAAATATCAGGCTGGCAGAAGGGGCAAAATTTATTATGTGAATTTGCAAATACAAGAAAGACGACCTGACATAAGAGTCGACAAACTGCAACCAACAATTCAAGTCCAGACTACCATTTGTCTTTGTGAGGGGTTAAAGCTGAGAATAGTTTTTACATTTTTAATGGCTTAAAAATGTCAAAAGAAAAATAATACTTCATGGCATGTGAAAACTAAATGAAATTCAAATTTTAGTACCCGTAAAGTTTTACTGGACCCCAGCTCCACCCATTCGCTTGTGTACGATCTGCAAAGGCAAAGCTCATAGTTGAGATAGAGGCCATGCTACCTTGCAAAGCCTAAAATATGTATTACCTGGCCTTTTATAGAAAAAGTTTACTTGCCTCTCATCTAAAATCTGGCAGTAACATTAAAAAAAAAAAAAGAGATACAAAGATAAGCAGAGCTTTTGTGGGAAGATTTCTGGGACTTGCCAAGCAAGGATCAGTCACCTTCTTGGCCCACAATACTTGATGAAGTCTTTGTTGAAGCTTCAAGCCAGTCCTCGTAGCAGAATTAATTCGCCCCTGGGAAACATGTGTCAAAGATTCGGGAGTGAAGTAGACACTATCACACACCAAAACTCACTGAAAACTACGAAGAAGAGGTAACATTTAATTCCACATGAGTTGAGGTGGGAAGGAGTGGATTGAAAGGACAGAAAGAGTTCAGTAAAGGTTCACTCACATTTTTTTTCCTCACAAAAACCTGGGGCGAGAGAGAAAATCAAAGCCATACTTATATAAAATTTGCCAAGGGAACTAAATTGGGACCTATTGTAAACATCAGTGAGGATGGTGTAATTCTTTGAGTTCAGAATGTAAACTGCAGTTTCGATTTTATGATGTGTACCAAACAGTGTTCCATGTGTACAAAACAAATGAATGTACAATCTCAAATATTTTACTAGAAAACGTCTGAAAAATAGTAAATTCTTGGGCACATAATGTGCATGATGGATTAATTAACCCTCTTTGAAACATGATGATAGAGATGGAGATTCAGATCCTGATTTTCAGATGAGAAAATGGAAAAGAAAGTAACTTAGTCAGCCATGGTCACAATTTTAACCAAGCCTCTCCACAATTCACTCTCTCAGCTGTTTCTGGCTATGTTTGCAGATTAAGTTTTTATTGATTGAAGTCTGGAGTTTGCCATGCTAGCAAGTCAAACCCCAAGTGCATATAGGTATAAATACGTCTGTTTGCTAAAAGAATGGTGATGTTTATAGTTTGTATAATTGCCAAAAAACAAGCTGGCAAGGCATTTATTTTTTTAATTGATTTATTCTTAATTTGTGTGTGTGTGTGTACATGAATACAAGTGGCCACCCAGCTCAGAAGAAAGTACTTAACCCCCTGGAGCTAGAGTTATAGGCAGTTGCGAGTACCCCAAAGTGGGTGCTGGGACTTGAACACCCATTCTCTGCAAGAACAATAGACTTTCTTCACCACTAAGCCATCTCTCTAACTCCCAGAGCATTTCTTAAAGCATCTATTTTACAAACTGAAAACTGAGGCCCAAAGGGGAAATTTCATATCTAAAACTATCCAACTAAATTTCTTAGCACCCTGTGTAGGGGCATCACCTTTTCCTTAAGTTCCTGGTCTCTTAACTACCTGGTCTCTTGTGTATTTGACATGCCTTCCCTTCAGTTCCCAGTTACCTTAACCCCCCACAAACACAGTTTCTCTTCATAGACCAGCTGCAAACATATCCATTCTCACCCTCATACCTGCTTGGTTCCAGCTCTTCCACTGCTTTCACGATCTAGATGTTAGTGATTTTTGCCTCTAGGCCCTAGTACTAGTATTTCTTCTTCAGGAATATGTAGAGCCTTCCCTGTCCAGCCTTACTCCCACCCAGCCATCAGTATTATCACCATTAGAACTCCATGCTTTATGATACATCAAAGCTAGAAATGAATGTCTCTCTGCCATGCCTGGCTTTTAATTCTTGTACCTGTACTCAGTCTAGAGATAGATATGCATAAAATGACAGTCAACCCTCTGAATACTCAGTCTGTGTTAACTGACAATGAGCGAAGAAGAGAAATATTTGGGATCGTACTCACTCTAACACAGAATTCCAAACTTCAACACTTTCAGAGAGGAAGTCAGGGGTATTTCAAAAATGAAAATATCAATGAATGTTCTTTTTGGGTAATAAGACAGTCCTCTGCTTTAAAAATAGAGATAACGCTGCTGATAAAGTCAAGCTACCTACCTTAACACATGCTAGGAGAAAGTAACACCAGTAATAGTAATTATTTTTGCCTTATTTTGTTTACACTTAAAACACCTTTCTTCTGTCTCTCAAAAGGTTGAGAATTGGAACCTAGGGCCCATCTTCCAAAGTTAACCAAGGGCTCAGATGATTTACTTTACATGGCCTTGTAAAAAATCCATTGGTGATCTTGGTCCCATGAGCTCATAAAGATTCATTTTTTCTTAAAGAAAACATTAGTTTCACTAGCTCAAATAACTCCAGGGTCTGAATCATTTTGAGACCAGGCTGGATTTCTTTGTTCTGAACACTGGATGATCCTCTCCACTTTATAACTTGTGTCTTTCCTGGTGCCAAGTAGTTCAGAACCCACATGATAGAGGAGTTCCTCTCATGCAGCCCTGGCAACTAACTGCCCTTCTGCCTTCTTCCTTCACTCCTAACTTCTGAAGAAAGCTGTTGTGTATGATAGATAGTATAGCATGACTGAGAAAAATCTTCCCTTTTACAATATGGTTGATCATTTTCCCTGTTTTCTAAAGACAGCCATTTAGTTACTCAGATTTGTAAAGCCAAAAGGTGGCACTGGTTATGATCTGATATGTCTACTGCATTTGCTGGTTGACCTGCTCGCTTGAACTCATTTGTCTGATATGGCTACTATTGACGTGTCAAATTTACTGCCCTAGCAGCTTGAGATGACTACTCTGCTTCATTCCTTGCTGTGGAGATAGGGCCTGTGGGAGGACAGGGTGTTGGGAAGCAGGAGGGTTGCATTGGGGAAACTGGGGTGATCCAAACTCCCTGGAGCATGTCTTTACTTCCTTTCCTGATAGCTGTTCTTTCCTAAGTATTGGTAAGAAAGCAAGACACTAGTCTTAAGCTCTTTCTAATTGCTTAGGCTTAGGTGCTAGGGCCCCGGACCTCATGCTAGTCTGGCATGAATAGCAACAATGGGGCACTTGAGGGGAACAGCTGAAACATGCAGCCTGTTTTTCGGTGTTACCAAATATTGGTTGCCTCCTTATCGCTTTGGGAATTGGAAGAAAGCCAAATGACAGCTGTCTGCTTTGCATATATTCCTGTCATCTACTTAAAATGTTGAAACTACATTTATTGCTCCAACTGGCTATCAGCAAAGAGACTAGTTTAAGGGTATCTACTTTCCACCCTTTCTCTTAATGCACAGTACTTACTTGTGCTTGTGTTGTGCTGTGACAGGCATCGGCATATTTCTCATGAAAGGAGAAACCTACATACTTGCCTTTTCAAACAGTTCTTTTATAAAGGGAAAGGCTCCCTGCTTTAGTTCAGATTTAGGATTCAACTCTTCCAGGGTAGACAGAAGGAAGGAAAAAAAAATCATTGGCAGGAAGTACTTCCTTTGTGGGAAGTTAGAGCAGGAGTGCATACTGTATTTAAAACTGGGTCTGGTGCCACAATAGAACATCTAGGGGATGCTTACCTAGGATATCTTTGAGAAAGAAGTTCCTAACAGAGTGAGGATAGCATAGCATAGTGTCTGAATAGGCAGCTTAAGCCCAGGGCAATTAAGAAGGACAGAATCACTAGAATGCATGAAAAGGTCTAGGAGTCAGAGTTCCTGTTAGATGATGTAGACTGCATACCTCTGTAGTCTGTACACACAAGCTAAAACCACGACTTCATCCCACTTAGCCTGATATAAAATGTTACTTACCTTAAGATTCTAGACCAATGTTCATGCCTTGAGGCAGGACTGTGTTGTGGAGAATAAAAGTTTTGCTTTCCTTTGGGTTCTTACCTACCATGGAGCTGTTATTGCAAAGAGAGGTCCCAAAGAGGCAGCAGGCAGGAAGGAGCAGGTGCAGACACTGATGGTCTGCTGAACAGCCAGAACACTTCCTTTCTGGGGTTTAGACCGGGCAGCTTTTTCTAAGGAACAGTCTTATATTCACTACAGCCTGGGGAGTCAGTTGGGGTTTCTCCACTTCCAGCCTTTTTAGTAAGGAAAAAATTTTCCCGAACAAGGCAGCAGAGTAGAAAACATGCAGCAAGGAAATTTAGTTTTTCAAATAATTTTGCTTTCATTCCTAGGAGCCACTAAACAAGAAGCACCAGCTGGGACCAACTTCATCACCTACATTGCTTCTACAGTCAAGGCAGCTAGAGGCAGTCCAGCACATATGAACATTTGCTTCTTTTATCTAGTTTCTATGAGAGGGCCCTTGCAAACAACTCAGTCCTTGAGATGATTCAGTGAAATGAATGTTTGGTATCTCTCACTGGGTGTCAAAAGAGAAAGAGAAATAGCCGGCAATGGGTTGGCCCTCTTACCTTCAGCGGCTCTTTTGAAGAAGACCTTGCAGCTGCCACAAGTGAGAGCTCCATAGTGACAGCCAGAAGCTTCATCTCCACAGATCAGGCAGGTCTTCTGGGGTGGAAAGTAATAGTCGATGGGTAAAACATGGTCCCTGCCACTGTCCAAGCTGGAAAGACACACATGTACACACACAAACAAAGCAGCATATATTAGTGGGTGGCGGAAATGGGTCAGAATTCCGTGGTCTTCATGTGTAAGCAATATGTATAATGATTATTCAGTATTCAAGTGATTCAGGGTGAAGGTGCTGGAACCTCACCTAGTGATGATGTTTGTAGGGTTTCCTATGGCATGGGCAGAAGATTTTGGGTCCTATCAAGGAATTAAACACGCTTTCTGTGGGTAACCAATCTCATAGGTCCTATGTGTTTAAGGGAAGGAAGAAGGCAGGGAATCTGAAGTTAAGGTGCCTTAAAGTGCTCAGACTACATTTACAAAGTCGTTAAATGGCATGAACCTAACTATATGACCTTACTTCCTTCAAAGAGAGACCTATGATCAAAACATATCAAACGTTAGAAGAATTTAATGTGTTTTGACTCTCAGAGCCTTGGGTCTTACCTGAAGAACGGAATATTATCTTTTATCCTACTGAATTACTGCTGTGAGGAGCAACATGGATACAATTATAAATTGCTTTGGGATTAATTTAAAAGTGAAGGTTTTCATTGATCTTTTTTCAAAAATCGATGCTTTTGCTTTCCTTATGAGCCTCTCTGTACCACATGGCCAATATCCCTGTCCCCAACTCTGTAACACAAAGAGTGTCCCCATGCCAGATGTTTGTATTGAGAAATGGCACACAGAAGTGTGGAACACTTTTTGGAGTTCTGTAAAAATCCTGGACATTACAAGACTTACAAGTTCCTTGGGGAAGGATGGCGCTTTAGAAGTCACATACACTAACTGCCTGTCACCAAGATCTGTGCGTAAATTCTTCCAGGTGAATGTAAAGGAGAACTGTCAGTATACCAAATCTAAAACCTTCTCGGAATCTTAATTTGTGATAGTTATAATAATTAATTCATTTGAACAAATAGAAGGTGGTTTTAACTACTAACTAAAAGTCAAGTTTTCTCGTTGTTATGCCCTATGTCATATGTCAAAGTGTAAATCAAATTCAAGTGACCTCCTAGTCTAATTTGCCTCAGGTAGATGGCAATTTTCCACACACTTATGCACAGGACTACAATTGTTCTTTTATCAGTACTTCTTTTCTACCAAGGAAGGAAGGAAAATGACCTCTAATGGGAGACTCCTTCTAACACTTAGTGGTTTCAACACGCCCTACAAATCATTAAGACAAGATTATCTTCTCATTAGTACATCCATTGTACAGAAGAAACAAGTGAGACCAAGAAAGGACAAACCTAAAATGATTTGATGCCACATTTAGATGATTCCAAATCCAAATTATGCCCTTTCCCCTATTGTCTTCTCACTACTCACATGTGATTTCTACCAATGGTTCTTTGTTTTCATGCTTAACATAGTCTCCAGATTCCAAAAAAGTATCCAAAGTTATTCTCCCTTCAGCCCCAAGTAAGCAGTCCTGGAAAGGTGAGAACAAAGACAACTTCTCCCTAGGCTGTACTTCATAAGTTTCTAAGACAGAATTACCAGACTTTCTTCAAGATCTAAGTACAACAGAAAACATTTTAAAATACACACACACACACACACACACACACACACACACACACACACACACACACACACACACACACACACACACACACACACACACACACACACACACACACACACACACACACATTTGTTCTATGAATCTGAAAGTTCAACAGCTGGCCGCAGTGGCCAGTCTTCTCTTTGCCCAAGTCCTCACTTTCATGCCCAAATCAGAAATGGAGAAGGAGTCTGTTAAATCACGGCCAGCAGAGCCAAGTGTTTCAAGGAAAAGAGCGCATTTCAAATATACAATGCTGCCAAATGCAAAGAACGTTAGTCTCTTGGTTGAAATGTCATTTACTTGGCTAAAAATCGTGCCACCATCACAGTCCTGAAAGAAGGAGAAGAAAAAATTCACAACTTTCTTCTTCCTCTTTCTTATTTTTTTAACCCTCTATGACTAACACAAACAATTAAAATAAAATCAGAAATATATGTATTTAGGCAGTCAACAGGCCCAGACATTTCATATATATCATCACATTTAATTGTCCCAACAATTTTGCAAGCTGATTTGCATCATCTCTACATTCTAATGCACAAAATAATTAAACAAATTTATCCAAAAGCACGCATGTAGATATGGAAATGTTAGGACTCCATCATTGTTAAGTCTGACTCCAAAGGGCAAACCATGTAATATGACTGAAAGTTGAGAACAGGGAGATTCATATTCAACTGAACTATGAATGAGGCATAAGGCTAGACTCCAGAGATATAGTCATGATCAAGGTATTTTTCTTTCCCCCTTTCAGAACACCATCCAGTAGAGGAGAAATTCAGGAAGCACAAAATAGTAAAATAATACAGCAAATAATATAATGAGTTCCAAATGCTATGTATGAGAAAGCAAATGAAAATCAGAACATTTTATTGTTGTTTGTTTTTAGAGACAGGGTGTCGCTATATTGCATGACTGGTCTGGAACCCTCTATGTAGACCAAGCTGGCCTCAAACTCACAGAGATCTGCTTGCCTCTGCCTCTTCAATGCTGGGATTGAAGTTGTGTTCCATCACAACTGGATGAAGACAGAATTATTTTTCAAAGTTATGGGTAAATGGCAGCATGATAATTACTATCTAGGTACAAAATAAATGTCAGTTTACAAAATGGAGGAATGAAGAAAATAGATAAGGGATCTTCTGTGAAGAGTGATTAAAAAATAGAAACAAAGTTACTCTTCAATGGATATAAAGTGTCCATTAAGCAATGTAAATTACAGTATACTGTGCAGATTCTACCTAAAGTTAATATAGCATTGCACACTTCAATTTTGTTATGAGGTTAGATATTATGTTGTTGTTATTACCTAAAAAGTTAAAGAAATATAAACTTTTATTCACATAAAAATTTTAAATGGAGTTAAATTGTTTAAATCAATCTTATCAAATTTGTAATCAATAAGTTTAAAACAATCAATAACCCTTATAGTTGAGTAGATATGAGTTTGAAAAAAGTCACCTCAAAAGTTACTAGAAGAAATAATGAAGAGGCTTTTAGAATCCGGACTTTCACCAACTGCAGCTAGTGGGCTGAAGTAACTTTGGGTCTCACTAGACACATTTTTCTTCTCCTCTCTCCCTTCTCCCATTTCTTCTACCCAGAACTCAAAATATTTTGTACAGCACTTCTCCTGACTCTAGCTGAGTGTGGATAAGGGCATGCTGTAGTTCTGATTCGTGGGCTAAACTTTGAGAGTTGGAAATGAAAACTCTGGCTGCAGTCTTTTCTCCCAGATTCATATCCTGGTGAGACTTAGGCTCATGTGTACTGGGAGGCACATGCAGAAATGCTTACAGCAGATTTCTTTATAAAAGCAGAAACAATGTCCACTGACAGGAGAAAGGAGAAATAGATGATGGCAAATTCACTTAATAAAGTATAAGTTAGCAATGACAAAAACTGAGTTAATCCACATATTAGTATGTAAAAGTTAATCTTACATATTAGTATGTAATGGACCTAACTCACAACAATATGCAGATAATTCTTCTTTTTTAAATTTCAAACAGAAGCAAAACTAGCAATATTGTCAAGGAATATAGGGAAAAATATCACATTAGTCCTCAAAGTTAGGACAGTGACAAGCTCTAAGGTATGGTTGGGTGCAGTGGCCCCAAGAAGTAAAGATTTGCATCGATTCATGCATTCATACATAAATCACGAAGTCCCTACTACATATCATGTACCATTCTAAGCTTTGAAGGATAGGGCAGTGAACAAGGCAGACAAAGATTCATGCCCTCACAGAGTTTGAATCCTAGTCAGGTTGATGTAAGGTTGTTGTAAATATTGTTGACTCTTTAATGTGAGCTCATGGGTGTACCTTCATTTTATTGTTAGGCTGTGGAACATTTTTAGTTACATGTATTAATTTCTATGACTATGACAGCAAACAAAAAGTGAAGAACCTACTAAACTTTCAAACAATATATATTTTTATTGAATTTTTGTGCATTTCATACAAATATTTTAATCATATTTAGACCCGCTTCACTATCTGTATCCCCTCTAACCTCCCCACTGGATTTCACACATTCTGTCATATATCTTAAAGACTATCAAGTAGTCAAGTACTTTCCAGTTGTATTTTCCCAAACAAAATTCTAATTTCAGGCGAAGCAGCTAAGGTTTGCTTTGAGAACAAGCGCAGACTTTGGATGTGACATCATGTTTCTTTGCAACTCCCTGATTTACTTGCTTACATATCATCCAACAATAGAGCATTGTGTTTTATGAGTCTAGAGCAACCATCTTTGTATTCTTTGTGATCTGCACAGGAAGATTATCCTTGATTATTAAGTATGACGCTAGCTCTGCGTTTTTCTTAATCTATCCTTTGGTTTTGGAAAGTTATCTCCTAAGCCTAGTTTTCTGAGTGTTTAATCATGAATTGGTTTAATCATGAATTTTAGCCAACTGTTGTTTTCCTTTATCTGTTGAAGTGATCATGGTATTGTTGTCTTTAATTCTTTATGCTTGTATTGTATACACTACTTGAGATTGAACTCAGGGCCTTGTACATGTTAAGAAAATACTCAACAATTGAACTATATCTCCAGAACCTTGTCTTTTATTCTCAGTGTGGTACATTATATTAACTAATTTTCATTGCAGAAATAATCTCAGTAGAACCTTTTGATAAATTTCTCTTTGCCATTAAATAATGATACTTTCTGTTTATTGGTGGACTCGCTTTGCTAGTATTTTGTTTAATTAAAAAACACTGAATTAAAACACAATATTGATCTTTTTGTGTGATTTTTTGGTTTGAGTATCAGAGTAATACTAATATCACAGATTTATTAAGAAAGTGTTCCTGCCTTTTCCATTTTGGGGGAGACTTTTTGAATGGTTGGTACTAAAATTTCGTTAAATATTTGATACAGTTCAGCAGTGACGATGTTTGAATCTGGGCTTCTCCTTGTGGGAAGTTTCTTGATTACTAATCTACTTAAGATTACTTATTTAGAACTACACATATTTGCTCATTTAATGAATCCATTTAGAAATCTTATACATGCTAGACAGCGACTCTACTGAGCTATAATACAAAATGTATCATGAGAAATGCTGAAAAACAGCAAATTGGTAATTACTATTGGAAGAGAAATATGCTTTGCCTGCAAGGCTTAAGGGATAACACCCATCATTCACTAAGCCCTATTACTTATCAAGTTAGACATTTCACTGTGTAATCTAGAGATTAGATAATGATTTTTATGTTTCTAAATCTTAAACAATATGTAGGAAGTGCTTTATACACTATATGACAGTGAATAGAAAACTACCTCTGATCATCTATCGGGTATCTATAGTCTTAGTGGTAATTTCTCTTTCTCCCAATTTTACATCTCTAAACAATATGTCAAGACAGCTGGAAGGATGATAGTAAGACTTTACATCAGGGTCCTGCTGACATGATAAATCTGTCCCTTTCTCCTGTTATTACTCTTAGAAATGAAGCTGAGAAGATGAATCCTTACTTTAGTTATGTTCTTGCATTTCCCAAACCACATCTGTTATCTTCTGTGAGCCAATATTTTTGAGCCATCATAGCCAATCAGCCATGGAAACGTTAGTCAGATTGTTTCCTGTAATGTCATCAAAGCTTAGAGCAAGATCTCTTTCCGTACTTTTTTCTGTACTGCCAATGAAATAGGAAACAGAAAGCAAAAAGCAAACAAAACATTTGATTTGTATTTGTATATTAAATCTGGTTATTTACTGAGGGCTTGCTATGTACTAGGCACCGGCAAATGTGTTTGATCCTCACAGTTATTTCTGTAGGATACACAGAATAACTTTATTTTACAAATGAAGGATCCAGAGATACAGAAGCATTTAGCAGTAATTTCAAGATCATACAAAAAATAAGTAGCAGAGCTAAAACTTTAATTCATGGAGTTCCACAGTGTGCAGTCTCTTAACATACTACATTGCATTGTTCTCTATTAGCTATGAAAGTTGAATGGTAATTAAAGACTTTAGGCCATTGTTTCTCACTTTTGGCCACAGATTAAACTGATATGGGAGCTTCCTTAGACTAACCAATGCCCCTATTCTGATTTAATAAAATTCAGTGGGGTCTCTGGATCCAATTATTTCAAAGTTATCCTAATGCTTTAGTGTACACAAAGTTTGTCAATGGCCTTGTCCAATTCCTTCCACATTCACTGTAAAATTTCAGGCCCAGAGAGGTACAGAAAATTGATCCGAAAAGCAGTTATTCAGAAGCAAATCTCACACTAGAACCCAAGTGTTATGAGTCTTCAGCCAGGGTTTTGTTTTAGAACAAGATTTCAGGCAGGTGTGAAGAGACACACCCTTCATTCCAGCACTCAGAAGGAAGGCGGGCAGATCTCTGTAAAATCTAGGCAAGCTTGATCAATATAGCGAAGTTCCAGGCCAGCTGGGGCTACCCTGTCTCAAAAACCAAACAAAACAAAACAAGATTTCTACCTAATTCTTCTCATTAAGTTCTCCATAAATCAGAAACAAGCAACCCATGAAACACTTATATAATAACACTTTCAAACAGTCACGTGGCTATGTTCCAGAAAAAATTTTAAAAATGTTAAAAGTCATTAAGCAATATAATAGCTACCAAAATAATTCTCATTCAATATGGGACTACCCTCTTGCTGGAGATTATTCAACATAATTTGAGTTCCCTACTATGTGCCAGATATACGCTATAGAGCTCCAAAGATATCCATATACACGTCCCCTCTCCTAAGTTTGGTCTGTAACATTTGCTCTGAATAACAATATGTCTCTTCAAGCCCCATTTCACAGATGAAGCAAAGGAAGTTCAAAATTAAACACATTTTCTAGTAAATTGCAGTAGCATTTTGGAGAGAAAAGCCAAAGCTCTTAGGAACAGAGAATGCCAACCTCTAATGCCACTCTTACCAATCACTAGCCATGCAATCATTTCTTAGACTAGAAAATGAGAAGTGTAACTTTCCAGGATCAGAAGCTTATTGTGACAAGTATATCAGGCAATATATGAGAAAGGGTATGGCATACTCCAAATAAATTGCAAACTTTCCCTATTTCCACACTACTACTGCAACTTCCATTTTGAAATTAGAGCAGGAAATTTGATTTCTAGTCCAGTGAGCTGTATGTATAAAGGATCATGCTGCCTCTTATGCTGGACACCCTGCTGGTGCAGACACAAAAGCAGCAGCCAGTGAAAACACTAGGAAAACCCCCTGTATCTTTAAAGCTCTTTTGTGACTTTGTCTGAATCAGGAAAATCACATGTGATGCAGCTTAAAAAATGTAAAAAATGTGAAGCCAAATGTCTGTGTGCCTCTGACATCGAAAGGAAAAGGAAAAAGAGCACCACGTGAGCCGAACCAACTTGGTAGCAATGAAATGCTGATGCGAGTCCAATCTCAATGTGAAACCAAGAAGCCAAGGTTAGATACCTCATGTTGACCTAATGAACCTACAGGAGTTAGAAAAATGACCCTATTGTATTCTTGACCCACAACTGTACAAAATTTACCTTGATCTCTTAAACCCATGTGCAGTGAGGCTTAAGACAAAACTGGAAGGTTTAAGGCTTAAAAAATCAACTAGAAACTGCTGAAAGTACTCTGCTCCTCTAAATAAGAGACTTACTTTGATTGCAGGGAGGATGCTCATTGGCAAAGATGAAAAAATCCCTGACTATTTCACTCCAGTATATATCGCAATATATAGCGTAATTATAACACTGGGTATTTAATGGGTACCTATATGACCCAGCTAATATATTACACTCAACAGTTAATCTTTATAACAATTCAGTGAGGTAGGTATCATTTGTTCCATTTTATAGAAGGGACTATCGAGGCAAAGTAACGTAATCATTTTGGCCAGGACACATAAACAATAAATGGATGCCCTAAGATTTGAATTCGAGCCTTTTGGACTCCAAAATTAATCATTAGACTATAGTATGCTTTCAGTGTATGTCAATCTGCAATGACTCAACTCAGGAAATCTGAGTCATTCTGAACTTACAGCAACACACTTCCTCAATGCGCTCCAATTGCTAACATGATCCAATTAGTCAATCAATGACTAATATCTGTTGATTTTACAGCCTAAATAGTCATCCCCTCACACAGCTTTACCTTCAAAATAACAGCAACTGTCTTATTTAAGTCCTTCTGCTTCTTCTCTGATCCTCACAAGGGATCCCAGAGTAATTCTATCAAAAATATCTGCTTCTGTAACTCTTTTCTCTAATAGCTCTCAACGGCTCCAAACTTACAGTAGTGGTTCTAAATCATTGATATATTAGAATCACTTCAAGAACTAATTAGCACTATCTCTACTGCACCCAGACTCTTCTCTGTCTAAAGTTACAGACTAGGACAGATGCTGAACAATTTTTGAGTCTTAAATAATGGCGCTGCTAAATTATATCAGATAAATGAAAACCTCTCCCTTTCATAAAATACCAAAGATTTCTCAATATTCATTCAGTCTCATTTTTGGCCACGAAGTTCCTCCTCATATCTAAACCAAATCTCTCAGATTATTTGTTTCTCTGTAGTTGTTAGAAACAAGGAGAAATCAAACTGATACAGACTTAAAAGCTTCATCTCTACTGGCTAGCTTTCATAGTGCTAGGAGGTTCTGTGCACGCCCTTAGAAGAAATAAACTTACCATTAACCTTACCCAGCTGTGAATCACAACTGGCCTAGCAAGATACGACCTCTGGTGCAATAGTGGTATGAATATTATAGGTGTAGCCACTAACTTTCTAGTTGGACTTAAGGTCCACTTCATAGATGGAATGCATAAATGATATTGATATCAGGCCTAGGAATGTAGGGCTATACAGGCCATAAGGTGGATCCTAATACTATTATTTTTCTAAATAAATATAGTATTAAAATAACTCCTAATGATTTGTTGTTATACCCATGGATTAATGCATTTGTCAAATATCACCAGAGAAACTCTCTTATGCAATAAATGGTTATTAACTCTGAGACATACAACTGGCCAATGTGTAGAGAATAGGAGACTGTGAAGTTCTTACCCCTGAATAGGACACATATATCAGATATCTGCCTCCCACAACTCAAGACCCACTGTGGAAGAGAAGACGGAAATACTGTAAGGACCAGAGGTGGTGGATGAACATAGGAAGCAGAGTTTTCCAGACAACCGGGAAGTTACTCATATGACCCTAAAGCAATGGTGACAGTATGCACAAGTCCCACATAAGCTCAAGTGAGACAAAATCCCAGCACAGAAGTGGGGATGTGGTTAAGAAAAGTCAGCCCTAGCTGAAAAACTGCTGCTGGAAGGGAGAGAGTCAGTCTTCTTTAAGGGTGTGACTCTGAGTAAGTTAACCACGCTCCAGGCTCCAGTGGATGAACCCACACTGAAGAACATTTGGGGACAAAAAATAGAGTACATGAAATCTGGCAGGGAGCAGTAAGGGGAGGTACAGATAGGGATGGAGTATAAATATAATCAAAATATATTGTATGAAATTAACAAAAATTCAATTAAAACTATTTTAAAAAGAAGAATCACTTTCTGTGCTCTTTAATGACCTCTCTTTCTAAATTGCAATAAAACATAAAGGTGAACAGAACAAAATCTAGGATAAAACCTGGGAATGGACATGTGCCATGCTTGATATTTTTTTGAACTATGTAACTGACATGGCACAGATCTGGTGGAACTGTCACTGCTAAATAAACAAAAATATACTGTTCAATCTGATGAATAAGTTCTTTCCATTCTGCAAATTGATCATGTGGTCTCTGGCATGCTACCCCCCATTTCATCAGTTCTAGTATGATGAGGAAACAAATCACAGCTAGGCAGAGCCTGCTTTTCCTTAAATATGGGTGGGGCTTAGCCTCCTTATTGTTTCTGCTCTGGAGTTAGCCTTAGTATACAGACTGCGTACTGGAAAACAATAGGAATTTTGATATTAGCCTACTGTGTAACCTGGTCCTTGCTTCTGACCCTTAGTTTTCTCATCTTATAAAACCCATACTTTTCAGTACTTCTAGGCCATAAAGCATATTCATGTGTAGTTATCTTAAGGGATATGCACAACCACTCTGTGAGGCAGAGATGAGTCAAAAGAGGCCTGAGGCGGTTAAATACCCTCTCTGAAATAGAGCAGATAGAAAACAACAGGTTTACAATTCAAATTCTTTCAAATATGTCAGAACTGCAACCTGGTAACTATTTTAAAAAAGGGGTTGGATTGCAAGTCTTTTAATCATAAAATTTTAATTTGAAACAATGATAACAATGGATATTGTTCCATAAATTTAAAAATACTTGCACATTACTCATCATCTCTTCTGTTAATAAAAATTTATTTGGCGCTTGCCAAAAGCCAAGCACCATTAGACTAAGGATATCTAGCTAAACAAGTAAGATAAAGCTCCTTCCTGTCTTAGAGTTTCCATTTACATGGGTGGTATATGAAACAAGTATAGAAAGTTGAAAATAATAATTTCCTATACTGTTAAATACAACATTGTAAAGATGTACCAAGTAACTGAGCAGTATAACTTTAATCTTTCCTGTGTCTGCTTCCACAGATGTTTTCATTCCATTTCCAGATAAGGAAAAGAGGGCAGAGAAATTGTTTGAACCAGCCAGTAAGCAACATAGCTGGGCCTAGATGCCACAAGTTCTGACTAAATAGGCCATGTTCATTTTACTTTATGGCCTTGCTCCTGGCTCTAGTTTTCTATTTATTAGTCTCTGCATTGGCCTATTCTTAAGTCCTTGGTCCAGAAAGCTCTGTCTCTGAAAGAAGATAAGATTTAGGAAAAATGGTTGGTGATCAAAAGATCAGGAGTACTAAGCATTCAGTCTTTTTTTTTTTTCAGGTGAGGAGAGGAAGTTTAATTTGACACTAGTGGGACTGACACCACGAATATGGGAGTCAGACCTCTTGTTCAAGTTTTGGGGGGGCTTTTATACTCATGTTTGGGGAAATGTAAACAAAAGGCAAAACAGCACATAGGTGACAAGTAAAAGGTACATGTGATAATTAAGCAAGGTAACATATGGCCATAAAAGGACCAATATGTCTGTGTCTGCTGGTCCACTTGACTCTATAGCTCCACGAGAGTAGCCAGTTCTTGTTTTATTCACTGCTCTGTCTTTGGTACCTATCATATGGATTGGCCCTAACCAGCGTTTTGTCATAAAGTTTTGTATCTGTGAATGAATGAATGAATGAATGAACGAATGGACTGAGAAAAGAATGTGTAAACACTACTTTCAGGAAACTGTGTTGTTGTTTTTCTGGCAAAGCAAGTTAAACTACATTTAGCCTCCTTACCTTACCTTAAAGCCTTAGGTTCTTTCTCCTGGGCTAAAACAGGCATGACAAAGAACTAGAAGGGCTCTGGTAGCTGAGAAGACTGGAACATTATCATACATGAAGCAAAACCAGGCCAGCTGAACATGAACTGCTCCACTCTAAGACATAGTTATCTGAGGACAGTTATTTGACTAATACTAATAATGCTGCTATGAATATTCACCTTCAAGTTTTTGTGTCACCATATATTTTATTCTAATACATCTGTACCTAAGAATAAAGCTGCTAGTATATACAATACCTAGAAGTAAATTGTGGTAGGGTGTTTGTATGATTTGCCTAATAGCTGTATCTGTATATATCCCCAGCAGCAGGTGTAGGAGCGTTTTAGTTTCCCGACATTTTTGCCAACACTTGTTACTTTCTTTGTTATTGTCACAATTATTATTACTGTTACTGCCATTTTAGTAAGTAATAACTTAATCATTGTGGTCTTGAATTTAATTGCCCTGGTGATTAGTGATATTTAACATCTTTCATTTGTATATTTGCTTGGAGAAATGTCTGACCCAATTTTACTTGTCCTTTTATTTTGAGATTGCAAGTGTTCTTTATGTCTTTCCTTAAACTCCTTTTTAAGATACGTGTTTTGTAAACATGTTCTCCCATTCAATACTTTCTTGATTACTATAATTTGTAGCACAGAAGGCTTTTCTTATGGCCTGTTATATGATCTACTCTGGATAATGTTTCATGTTCACTTTAGGAGACTGCATTCTGTTGTTAGGTGGAGTGCTGGATATACAGTTGTTAGATGTAGCTGCTCTACAGTGTTGTTCAACTCTTCCATTTCTTTCCTGATTTCTGTCTGCTTGTTCTATGCATTATTGAAAGTAAGATACTAAATTCTTCAACTATTATCACTGAACAGTCTTTCTACTCCATATGTTTTAGACTGAATTGGATTGTTTACATGTTTCTGTCTGTTCTATTTTATTGATGGTTGACCTTTTTACTATATATAAAATGTAGTTTTTTATCTCTAGTAAGTTTTTGTCATAATGTCTTATTTTTCTATATTAGCAAGAATCACTCCAAGTTTTCTTTTGGCCAATGTTTGCATGCAATACCCATTTACATATTTTACTTTCCCACTCTTTAGGTTTTAGAATCTAAAATGAACCTCGGATAGCTAGCACACAAATGTTTATTTATCCATGTTGACAACGTCTGCCTTTTGACTTGACTATGTGACACTAATATTGGTATAATTAGATATACCTCTTCCATTTGTTTTTGGTTATTGAGCTTCTCTCGTCCACTTCGTTCCTCTGTTCTTCCTTTACTGTCTCCTCATTTCAAAAACTATATTTTTCTTATGAACAATCCTAAATAGGTTAACTTCTTAAAGATATATTTTATCTATGATTTATCTATATGTGTTACCAGTAAACCAACACATGCGTATAATATGTCCTTTAAAGAACGTAAGTGAAGAAGGAAATGCACAATTAATCTATAGAAGTTTTTGAGTTAATCTTCATATTTACATTTTTTTTCATTTCTTTTGCTGGATTCTGTTTACCTGATACCATTTCCTTATTCTATTAATTCTCTCTCCCTTCCTTTGTTTCTTATTATCAGATGTATTATATTTATATAGGTTATAAGGTTAACAATACAATTTTGTATATATTACTGCATGAAATAAATTTTAATAATGAGTGATTAAAAGTCTATAATAGTTTATTGTTATTTAGTCTTTTGTTTTTCTTTTCTTCGTAGAGATTAAAATTCTTCACTAAAGTCACGTATTTTTATTGTTTCTTACAAGGAATGAGACGAGTTACCCCATTTTCCCCCTGGGACGTCTTTAATTCACCTGTCATTAAAACTAAAAGATAGTTTTGTTGACTACATGACTCTTTGTTGAAAGTTTTATTCTTTTTTCACTTAAGATTGGTGATCCCATTGTTTTAGACGCTCCATTACTTTGCACGGAAAGTTTAGCTGTTAATAATATCGTGGTTTCCTTGTCATTTTCTTTTTGCTGATTTCAAGATTTTCCCATTATATTCAGCTTCAACATTTGAACTAATATTTGTCTGAGTGGGTGAGTCTCTTCATTTTCCTGTTTGAAGTTTTTATCTTATCATATTTGATGTGTATTTTAAAGTTTTAAGTAAATTTCTCAATGTTCTGGACATCATTTCTTCAAATTTTTTTTATGCCCTCCTGACCCTCTCAGTGCTTGTGTGCCTAGGTTATTAGTAAAGTGTCTAAAATTTCTCTGAGGCTCTTCCTTTTTTCATTATTGTGTTTTCTATACTATAAAATATATAATCCTTATGGATCGTACACTCAGATGTGCTGTTTTTTTCATCTGAGACAACTAAAATCTACTGTGTAACAATTACAGTGAATTTTCAACTTCAACTATTATACATTTCAACTCTAGATTTTCTATTTTCTTCTTTAGTTTTTCTATCTCCTTATTGACATTCTGTTGAAATGTCAATACTTATTGAAAACTTGTTCTTAAATATTCCTTATTTTAGACATATTTTATAATACTTTCAACATATTTTAAAAACATGATTTAATGTCTTGGTTAGTAAGTTTAGCATCTGAGTTTTCCCCTGAACATCTTTTATTTATACTGTTATTTAGGTGTAGGGAGCATATTTCCTTTTTCTCTCCAAGTCTCATAGATATTTTACATATTATAACAGCTCTGGTAGTGACTTGCCCTTTTCTGAGGCTTGTTCTTTCCTGCTTCAACATTTGTTTGTTTAGTGAATTGGCTGAATAACTACTGCAAAGTCTGTTTCCGCAATGCTGTGGAACCTCTGACGATTCTGCTCACAGTTCCTTGTTTTATCTTTTAAACTTATTTTCCATTGGTCAGCTCTGAATTTAAACTGTTATTTATTTATTTATTTATTTATTTATTTATTTTTGTTTTATCTTTTAAACTTATTTTCCATTGGTCAGCTCTGAATTTAAACTGTTATTTATTTATTTATTTATTATTTATTTTTTATTTATATCAATCAGAGGCTGCTCATAAGCTCCCTTCATTTAGATTCTACCCTCTACTACTAGATATGCAAGTGCTTAAACACTGTTTTCACAGTTTGGACCCTTTAGAATTTTATCCCAAATTTAGCAAGGGGTAAAGTAGTAGAGGGTACTTGATCTCACTCTTCGCCATTACCCTCATGGTTCATTTCCATTTTTATGGCTCCTGTCAGTACATCAGGATACATACTCACACAGATGTGGGTACCCCTAGAAGGATTTGGAACTAAGATCCATCTCAGAATTTGAAAATAGACCCTATTACTGAATACAGGACATATTTCAGACACAGGACTTGGAGCAGTTGAGCTGGACCTGATTTGGAAGCCTCCTCCCTAAAGAACAGCTCCCAGAGTTATCAGAATATACTATGTAAACTGCCAATGGAGAAAATAAATAAATGATTCCATCCATCTAAAAAAATATCTATGGTCCACAGTGATGACCACCCAGAAAATAATATCTGTTGGTGCAATAGTAGCACAATTATGTTGGGGGTAATGAGTAGCTGTCTAATTGGACTTAAGGCCCATTCAATGGGAGGTAACTCATGTGAATACTGCAAACATAGGCATATACACACAGTGGAAGAAGTCATAGATCTAGAGAAAATGCTTTTCTCACATCTGTAGACCAAAATAATTTCTTAACGTATTCTAAATATGTATCGTTAAGTGTCTGTGAGGCACCCAGCTCTAAGTGACACATCTACAATGCAATCTCTACACCTAAGGCTCAGGCAACCTAGTGGAACAGGATGCAGAAAGAATGTTAATGCATCTCTCAACTCTCCCCAGAAAAACTTCCTCATGCAACAGATGATGATTAACCCAGAAAGACACAACTGGCCAAAATGCAGAGAATAAGAGACTGCAGAGAACTTATCACTGAATAGGACACCTATAACAAATCTATGCCACCCCAGACTCAGGGACCATGGCGGACGACGGGGCCGAAAGACTATAAGAGGCAGAGGTGGTTGATAACCACAAGGAAATAAGAGTTTTTCAGACAGTTGACTGGTTACTCATGTGAACTTAAAAGAATGGTACCAACATGCACAATCTCAAGCCAGACAAAAACCCAGCAATGAAAGTGGGAAAATGGGTAAAAATTCCTAACCTTAGCTGAAAAACTATTGGCAACTGCTAACTACTGGGTGAGGGAGAGATGGTTTTCTTTATGGGAGTGGTACTAGATAGGTTAACCAGGCTTCAGCGGATAGGCTCACGCTGAGGAGAAATTAAAAAATATATTAGGAAAGGAATATTTTATTATGTAATTGCTAAGGTCCCTGTTATCTCTTATGTCCATAATTAATGAGTCTATTTGGTAAAAATACTTCCAGAACATGATTTATATCAAACTCATCTAGAAAAACCCTTGAAGGATGACCCTCAAACTCTGAAGCCATGAAGAAAAAGATGACAGATTGTGACATAATTTATAGGTCTGTTGAATCGTATGAATTAAGCTGAAAGATAAATGGGAGAAAATGTTTGTAACACATATGACAAAGAGCCGGATTGCTTTATATACAAAGATCTCTGTAAGTCAGTAAGAAACAGAGGAAGAGACAACTAACAACAACAACAAGAGGGCAAAGGCCAAGAACAAGCAGTTCACATGCAAATAAATATAAATGGCTAATAAACATGTGAAATGGTGCTCATTTTTCACTCACAATTGAAGAGAAGCAACTTAAAGTGAAAATAAACTATTATTTTTACCTATCATCTTTACAAAGATGGAAAAGTTTATTAATATCTAATGTTTTTAGTTTTGGTAGAGAAAGATACAATTAATGAACACTTAAATGCATATACTGTTTTATTCAATCATTTAACATCCAAGAGCTTATCTGATATGCAAAAGCATGCTATTAAAACCAAAGAGTTTACTGATATAGATGATACTAGTATAAAATACTATAGTATGTGGAGAGGCTTCATTGATCTTGATAAGGAAGACATTAAGGTATCAACATGTAAATAGGCAAAAACTGTAAACGTATATTTCCAGGCAACAAGAAATGAACCCAAGAAACTATATTATCATTAATAGTAAAAACAAAGTATACAAACAGTAAATCAAATATAAGAAATATTTTAATGAAAAACAGGATAAAACAAAAGCTTAAAATTTATAAAGGCCCGTATTGTTGAGATTACACTGAAGCTAGTATTATCACATATGTTGTTAAAAGCATTTGTAAGTTTATAAAAACTTTTTTGAAGAACTAGGGCAGGTTCCAAAGAGTCTTTTACTCTCTGGCTTAATAACACCATTTTAGAAATGATCCTTGGAAACAAGTCAGCCAAAACAAATAACCATACACAGGACATTGTTGTATTCCTTGTCAACATAACCATAATACCTAAAAATGAAAAATATAACAGCTGTGTAATAGTAAAAATTTGCCTGCACATTATGGTACACACATTCTATGGTAGTAATTCACAACAGAACTTTTTATATTGATGGAAATGTTCTATTACTGCACTATTAAAAACAGTAGCATTAGATATATGTAGCTATTAAACACTTAACTTGTAGACAAGAAGATTGAGTAACTAGCAATTTAATTTTCTGCAATTTTATTTAGCCTAAACTAAAGTTCAATTAGCCGTTTTCATTGGACAGGATACTGGCATATCATGAAACCATTAAAATTTAAAAAGCTACAGTAAACTATGTAAAAACAGAAACAAATTTAAAAGGAATATGCCATGATACAAGCCCATATTTTATATAAAGAAAATGTGGAAGCATAGGTACATGAGTAAGTATAGAAAAGGAAAATGATTAAATGTGCAAGTAGGAGAATGAATTCTAACAGGATGATTAGATAGTGATACTTTGCTTATCTTTAATTTTTTACTAAGTTTTAAAATTTGGTCTTTAAATATATCTTTAAAATATTGCATAATTTGAATTTCAACTCTTACACCATAAAATTCTCAAATATGTATTAAATTCACTAATATTGGTTAATTCAGTCTGCCAGAATGGCATTTCTTTAAAATGGTCATAAATGTCACTTCTTTGTCAGGAGCAAAGAGATGAGAAGCTAGGTTCTTCTCACCCTTCTAATTCTAAATAATAGCCAGTTAAAAACATAACATGATTCATGAAAGTCCAAAGTCACAGCATATTAAACTGGTTTCACTAAAATTAAAATAAAAGAGAATGGAGATAAAAGGACTAAGCACCTAGGAACATGCTTTTGTTAAAAAACAACAGAACAAAAAGGTACTCAAGGCCTTGTTATCTTGGAATTTTGATGAACAGAGTGGGACTGCTCTGATTTTTCACTTTTATTTTCTATCTAACAGATATAAAGACAAAATTCCATGTGATTAGGTTCTCTGGAAATAGCAAATTGTGGTTGTTAGGATATTTCCACTGATTAAAGCAGTATGAAACTTGATTTATAGATCATGTCTCGTTTCATGCTGATTGGTGACCTGTGAAAAATCCATGGCCCTACTGGACTTCAAACTAGAAAGTTGGTACGTCTATTTAATTTGAAAGGACTAAAAGGTTTCTGTTGGATATGAGGCCTTGGGCCAGAATTCAGCATGTATATGGGCAACCGAACTAGACATGAATTAAAGGATAGTTGAAACCCATGCAAAATCCCAGAGCAAAAATATGACATGGTTCAAGAAGCTAGTGCTCAGAATCCTTTGGTCTTATTTGATTGAGTTGCATGTGGAACTCTAGCATGCAGAAATTAAGTAGCAGTTCATCTACACAGCTCTGAATGAGCACATGAGTCACAATTGAACCAGAACATCTGGACAGAGAATGAAGTGTTCTCTTTTATTATTTTTACTAATTCCTAACATTTGAATCACACTTTAAAGTTTGAAAAACGCTTTCAGTCCATTATCCCATTTGATGTTCACAACCCTGTGAGGTAGGCACAATACTCAGTCCATTAACAACAGCTGCCTCACAAACCAATGTTTGTATAGCACATTGTCTTTGAAGAGTATTATCTCACTTGTTCCTCAAAACTCAAGGAAGTAACTAGAAAGTCTCAGCTCCCCAATTTATAATTGAGGAAATCACAGATAGTAGAAAAGCAAAAAGATTACTATGGTTTTACTAATTATGCAAGAATTCCAGTACCTGGACCTAGTGTTCTACTGTCAAGTCTACAGTATTTGAATATCACAGTATCATGTGTTCATATTCATGTATGTTGATGATATGTGAAAGAGTCAATGGAAAGCTAACATCCTTTCACCAAAGCCCCATGCATCTGAAATACCTGGAACCATCTGACACATGTATTATCCCTTCTGTCCTCCCCCACTACTTCTCAGTTTAGGCAATGGCCTCCTGAACTGTCTCACTAGCTCTACAGTTCCCACTCTATCACTCCCCAAGTCATCACTCTAAACTGGATATCCTACTAGCTAATATTTTTGCTTAAACCCTTAAAGTAGCTTTAAATTAAAAGTAGTTATAAAGCCTCGATTGGATATACTAATTTTGGAAAAGGAAGTACTCATGTCATGCAAAATGCACATCTTAGTCAATAAACAGCAAAAATAATTTTAATTCTTTCTAAGTCTGTTCATAAGACAGAGTTGAAAATCTTCACACTACCAAATTTCAGTTAGGAAGAATAAGTTTTGAAACCTACTGTGCAGCATGGGAACTATAGCCAATAACACTGCTTTGTGTGTTTCAAAATTACTGATAGTAAATTTCAAATGTTTTCATTACAAAAGAATACAAATATATGAGGTGACAAATACACTAATCGACTTGACTTAAATCATTTCAACATGCATTGATAATAGCAAAACATCTTATGGTATGACACAAATATAAACACTTTCAACTTTTCAATTAATAAAAAATAAATAAAAGAACTTCAAGACGACAGCCAAGACTCTGTATAACCTCACAGAATATTGTTAAATGCCCGCATTCTGCTCAAGGAACACAGAACTACACTCTATTTCCTTGGATTCAATGTCCTACAGTCTGTCTCTGGTGCCTTTTCTCCCTCAACCTCCTGCTAACCTTCCCTTACAACTTTTTCCCCTCAGAGTTAATCACATATTCACTTACAATTACATACATCATAACATTCCTTTGGTTTCATAGCTATTAAGAGAATATCTAGCACAATGGCTAGTTCATGTTTAGCACTCAACACATGCTTACTGGATTGATTCACTTCTTTCTGTGAAGCAGTGCCAAAGAGCTGTCTTTTATGCTTCCAAGCAAACAATATGATTTGTCCACTTTGAGGCAAATATGATCTAGTAAACCTCAATCTAGTTTAATCTCTCACCCATTTCTGAATAGACAAATGGAAGGCTATTACATGGCCTCACCAAGTTACTCTTGTGGCTGCATGGCAGCCATGGATATGAGAAAGGGAGATGTGCTTTTGTCAGATAGATTAAGAGGCCAGATGACCATTTCATAGCCTGTAGAGTGGCTGTAAAACAAAATGGCAAATCGCTCAACAAATGCTTTCTCATAACAGATGCTTCAGGGTGGAATGGACACACATGCAAACCACACTGGCCCTCCAGAAAGTCTGTTCACAATGAAAATGGAAGTGTCCAAGTAAAAGCGATGAGTCATCCCCTAAGCATGTACACATCTCTCAAAATGAAAAGGCAATTCCAACTGTGTCCTCTGCAGTACAAGCCACCAAGAGAAACCTCTGGGAATGCCTGAGGCTGAGACCTTGGTGCATAGAGACCCCTACCAAATTCATCCCCAGGAAAGGGAATGAGTTCTCAATTTTTGTATGGCACTTAACCAGCACAACCATAAAATCCCTTTTGTACACTGGTCATTAAGGAAATAAAGTGAGGGATTATTCAAAAAATGTCATGTCAATCAGCCTTGGAAATGCTGTCTTGTTCGCTATCATGTTATCCAGTTACTCATCTATTGTGATTCATTTCAATATCCCTCTAATAGAAGTGGACAAGGGCATGCTGCAGTGAAACACATGGCATCCAAAAATGTAGAAAGAGAAATTTAAAGCAAAATTACTCCAATTCCCTGAATTTCTTCAGCTGGTAGTTGAATATGTTAATATTAATGTCTATAGACCTTACATATTACACTTATATATTTTATATATTAATATACAACACATTATATATTGTATATATTATGTTATATATAATTTATATATGTATGAGAGTTCATTCAGTTGGGTGGGGGGCTATGAGGGGTGGTGAGGATAGTGGAGGGTATCTAAGTACCATCAAAGTATATTGTATGAAAAAAATCACAAAAATTGAATTTAAAAAAAGTAACAAACCAAAAAAATAGAGCACTTTACAGAGCAAAAGTTAGCTTTTTTCAGATAGGTTCTCACTGAAATTGTAGCTTGCCATTTCTGATAAACTGGATGATCACTGAGGCCCTGGGATCTACCTGTCTCTACCCCCTCGGCACTGGGATAACAGATCTGGGTGCTGGGATCTGAACTCAGGTCATCATGAATGCAGAAGCAAGCACTTAGCCACTGAGTCACCTCCCTAGCCCTATCTGTTCCCTTAAACTTACTTTGATGAAGTCTACTAAGTTTTTCTTGTGTGCATTGTAGTCGAGGTGTTATATATTGGAATGCTTTTTCTAATACTAAAATATAAATATTTTCTGTGTATTTTTTTTTACAGGTTTTAGAACTTTGCATTTCCATTGAGCTAATTTTGCATACAGTACGAAGTATAAGTTGTGACTCAGTTTTACAGGTAGATGTCTTTTTGGTCCCTATCTTTAGTTGTCCAGTGAATTATTTTTTTATAACCATTCCAAAGTGACTGATATTCATTTATGGGTCTGTTTCTGGGCCTACTGATTTAGGCGGCTTGCAATCTGCTAGGCTGTAGTTTTCTTCAACCATAATGTCAACAAAGACCAACTACAATCCCTACCTATTACATATTTTGGGTTTACTTTTACTTAAGTTATAAAAGCTATTCTTGTACTTAAAAGTAATTAAAAAATAAGAATTTAAAAATAAAGTATAATTCTACTGTGAGAATTATTACCACCCTCAAGTTTATCCTGTCAAGTCTTTACACACACACCACTATTTTTATCAATTCCTTGACTTTTAAATTCTCTTATTAGAAAAACCTCATATAGTAGACTTAATGCAAAAAGGATTTAAGACAAAAATTACAAAAATGGAGTATTAAAATAGAACAATACAAAGTGATATATTCTTAAGAAATTTTTATTAAATGCAGTATAAATTGGTTTAGAAGGATTCTTCTTCCTGGAATAGAATGTGAAGCCTTTCTAAATTAAAATACGAAGAACCATAGACTTCACAGCTTTGATTTTAGATTGCTTCAAGCTCCTACCACGTTGACGTCCCTCAATGATGGACTATAATATGGAATTGTAAGCCAACTAAACCTCTCTCCCCTAAATTGTTTTTCATTGTATGTAGGCACTATGTATAATACAGTATTACATAACAATATTTTCATACAAGTACATACTGTGTGTTGAGTGTATTCTCTGCCAGAAAGTCTTCCTCCTTTCTCACCTCTCATCCCTCCCAAAAAAGATTTATGCCACTAAAGATTTATTGAATTTATTTAGGTATATCTGTGTCTGTATTTGCAGGTGTGTGTGGGTCCCCACAGAGGCCAGAAGATGGAGCCAGATCCCCTGAAGCTGGAGGTACAACACAGGCATATCTCTAAAATGTCAGGCTGAGGCTATAATAAGGTGCACTTCTGACTTGCAGAGTTTATAAAAATCTTTGCCTCTCTTGGATTCTCAGTTTCCACATCTGATGAGGACAGATGTGGAAAGGACTGATGAGGACATTGGACTGAATTGCCTATAAGGTCCTATTTATTTGAAATAATTTGCGTTTCTACTTTATATTCATCTTTTTATAATATAAACTAGGATAAATGTGAATTATTTAAGAAAATGTTTTTCTTGATAGGAACTTAAAAAAGCAAAACCAATGGAGGAGTCAGTCATATAAGTTCTTGAGTGTAAAATACATCATTTCCAGTTATTCTGCAAGCCTGTAAAGAAAAAAAATTAAAAGTATCTAGTATAGGCTCAAAATCCTCCTTCAAATCGATATCTCCAGAATTCAATATTTCGATGGTTGAGTGTCTATTCTGTACTTTGCATTTCATACTGCAAGAAAATTTCATGCATCAGAATTCAGATTATGCTATGTAGTTGATATGTAAGATTATATGAAGTATATATTATAAGATAGAAGATATGGAAAATTTACTACCAATGAAATTAAACTGCACTGGAAAAATGAAAAAAAAACATTTGAGGAGTGATCTGAAAATGCAATTTTGCTCACCCAGTTTTTGAATAAATATTTAGAAAAGATTGCAGACTGTTAGCTGATATAAAATTCATTATCTCAAGTGTCTTCATTATGATATGATTGAAGCCATCCATTTATTTTACTTTAAAAAAACATAATTTACACCTGAAACTTAACTTGAAATATGAAAATACATCCTTAAGCACCCTCAAAATCCCATATGCTCACAGAAAAATTAACAGAAGCAAGCATTTTATTAAAATATCTTTTTTTTTTCAAATGACTACTGCTGAAATAAGGCTACAAAGTCTCTAATTTTATTTATAACTTGCAGCGAATCACTCTATTTTAGTATAAAAATTTAGAGGTAATATTCTAAAAAGTTACAAAAGTAATTTGTAATCATAATATTCAAAAAGTCAATTAGGCTTTCTGCAGTCTCAACACTTCCAACCTACTTCACCCCCACCCCGAATCCAGCTAACCTTAGACCCAGGTCCACTCCAATTCCTCTGAATCTGATCCCTGGACTAACATTCTAACCAAAACTAATCAAAGCATAGATTGTTAATTCCCTCCTAAAATGCTCCCCATCCTCATCTTCTACTGACTCCTGACCTGCCTGACTGGTCCACCCAGGATTCTGGTAAGTTATATCCTGCCCACAACATCTCTTTTCCTTCCTCTGCAGTCACAGCACTTCCCACCTACTCCACCCCAAACATGTCCCCTGCTTGACTTGGACCCAGGTCCACTCCAATTCCTCTACCTCAGATCCCTGGACTAGCTTCCTAAACCAGACTAGCCACCCCCCGCCAGCATAGATTCCACTGGTTCCTGATCTGTTTGACACAGTCCAGCCCTCCTACTTACCTTACCAGCCTACCTACTACTCTGTCTCACCAACTATCCATAACAGCCTGCTACCCTGCAAGAACCTGAAACACATACCAATTTACTTTTCATACCTGAACAAAAAGCAATCAAGCTACATAAACAATATAAGCAGAACAGAAATTCAATTAAACAATAACAGAATAGAATTTCCTACTGGACACATCACTAACAAAGAACATCCATATGTCCAAACAGCAGTGCAAAAACACAGATGAACCGCTTCTACTAATTATGTGGATATTAAATAAATTTAAAAAAATAAAGAAAAAACAATTGATATGAAAAACTGAGGGAGTAAATGTCCCCAACAAAATCAACCAGTCTTACAGAAGTGCACTGCCATGAGAAACACCCTGAGGAATACGATTGCAGAATTTGAAAGAACAGTAATAAATAATAAACACAAATAATTTAAAGAAAACATAAACAAACAACTCAAAGAAGTCAAAGAAGATAGGCATAAACTTGTGATGGAAGCTTAGGAATATACAAATATGTGGCTTAATGTCATATAAAAAACAATCCAAGGCTTGAAAAGTGGATTCACAAAAGAGAAATAGTAAAGAAAAGTCAAACTAAAATGAACATGGAATTGAAAAACTCAAAAGGCCAATTGGAAGGAACAGGAGAAAGCCTCATAAGCAGAATGAATGAAACGGAAAACAGAGTATCAAGACTGGATGACAAAGTTGAAGATCTGGATTCCTTAAGCAAATACTTTGTAGAATTAAAAAAAAAAACAGAAATGGAACATACAGGAAATGTGGGACAACATGAAAAGATCAAATCTAGGCATCATAAGCATATAGGAAAAAGAATCTCGGGCCAATGACACTGACCAGACTTTCAACAGGATTATAGAAGAAAAGTTCCCTAAATTCAGACAAGACCTACATATACAGATTCAAGAAGCACATAGAACATCAACTAGACATGACCAGAACAGAAACTCCCTACTGCATATCATAGTAAAAACATTAAATATCCAGAACAAAGAGAGGGTCCTGATAGCTGCTAGAGAAAAACAAGTTATATTTAAAGGAAAACACATAAGAATTACAGCTGACTTTTCAATTCAAACTATGAAAGCCATAAGAATCTGGACCAAAGTATTCCCAGTTCAAAATGACCATGAACGCCAACCCTGCATGCTTTATCCATCAAAACTATATATCATCGTTGAAGAGGAATGGAAATTTTTCCATGACAAGAATAGGCTGAAAGATTCATGGCTACCAAAGTACCCCTACAGAGAACACTTGAAACAATACAAAGGACCAAAGATAGGAATGAGTATATCCAAGGGGCTACAGAAAGAAAACAAAGAAAGGTATAATAACAGAAACACAAAAGAGGGCCACAAACACAAAGAAGTTAAAATGTCAGTATTCGATACACAACTTTCAATAACAGTATCAGTGGCCTCAACTCCCCTGTCAAAAGACACAGGCTAAAGGAATTGATCAAGAAAGAAAATCTATCTTTTTGTTGTCTTCAGGAAATTCACCTCATCTTGCTAAGAAATGGAACTAATCTAAATGTCATTCAATTGACGAATAGATAATGAATATCTGGTACATTTACACAATGGAGTTCTGCTCAGTAGTAAGAAAAAATGATATTATGAAAATTTTCAGGTAACTGAATGGAGCTAGAAAGAGTTAAACTAAGTGAAGCAACACAAACAGAAAAGCAAGTGACATATATTTTCTCTCATTTAAGAATCGTAGCACTAATCCCTTATATGTGAGTATATATGTTGATGTAACAACAAGGAGCTAAGAAAATGGAAATGAAACATGGAGGTAAAGGAAAAGAAAGAACCTGAAAGAGGGGGAGAGGGGGATAGTAGGGAACAGATGCTACCAGTGGGGAGATGGGGGAATGTTGGAGTGTATAGCTGGGAGGGCAGGAGGGAAGAACATGAAGGGGCCCACAGTAGAGGAGGAGGGAAACCAGGGGAGGGGGAATGGTGGGATGCAGGAGTTAATGGCAAGAAGGAAGGGATAATGAGGATACTTGTGCTGGGGAGGGAGGAGAGGGGTTGGATGGGAAGAAGAGAGAGCAGAGATGAATGGATCTTACGGGCTAAGGAAGCCAGAGGGAAATGTGTTGCCTCCCAACCATACATAATCTTTTAAATATTATATATTATTATATATTATAAAATCAACATTAATAACAACGAAAAGCTGAAAAATGAAGTTAATTAGTAGAGGGATATTATATATGTATATATATGATAATAAATCTGTTTCTACTCCCATTCTTCTCCTTTCCCAGGATGATGCAGCTTTAGCAATTTGAGGCATATTCTGTCATAGCTTTTTTGTGCACATATAAACATATGCATATATGTTTATATATATTTCTCTTTACATAGGTCAAGTCATAACAAAAAATGTGAAACTTGATTTTTTCACTTAACTATAAAATAATATATAGCTACATACACATTTTCTTGATTTAAGTACTGCATAGGATTTCATATGAGCATTCCGTGATTTATTTAAAAATTTCCCCTCATCAATAGCATATAAATATATAAATTTAAACTTAGAAGTAAGCAAAAAGTTCATTCCAATGTTCCATTTAGCCTCAAAGTTATTTTCAAATATATTTTTCGATACTATAAAATCTCTAAAAGGAAAATGTACATGTAGTTCTTTGAGGTAAAACTTAACTTCAAAATTGAATTCATTCATCAAATTGAAAAGGTTTTGAAATCCTATTATTTGTATTGTAAAATAAATACTGATTCAACCATCAATCAATACTGAGTTTAGGCACTGGACTTGGCAAAAGTTTGAGGCATGTGTAGGTTCAAAGGTAAATAAAATTCCTCCCTCTTTCACCTCAAGGAATTTACAGAATAGTAGTGGAAGACAATTACAGGTTTTAACATTAAAAAAAAATACTGATGGTTTAATAACTGTCCTAGGGCTTAAATCTAGTCTTCCAATCTGGCCTCTGAAATCAAATACATTTTCAGAGTCTGATTTCAGCAGTAAATTCACTGTACTGTTAAAAAATAGAGCATGTGATAGTTTCTATGCTGCAAAATGACCAAACTATTGTTACATTCCAGTATTTATATGCAGTTTCTATCACTAAAACAAATGCATATAAACATTTGTTACATTGCTTAGAAATGAGACAACAGCTATCAACGCTACAAGTAGGAAAAAAGCAGAATATATATAAAAGTAAGTAATGTCCACTTAACACTTCTGCCTCTTATACTATAAATAAGTATGTTCTCTACTAAATATGTTTCTGGGCTTATCTGGTAGTGTCCTTTGGCTAATTACCTCTGCCTTTATTTCCACTTCCTCTCTTACATTTTCGTTTGAACTAGTGGTTGTATAACAAACAACATGACTACAGATTAAACTCTCTGAGGTCAAGAACTCTATCTGTCACATAGGCTCTGAAGAAATGCTTGGCCAGTTGTCATCATGGTTGTTTTGAAAATCACAAGGCATTTTGTTTCTCAATATCTGTCCTTTGCAGGAAAAGAAATGAAAGGAGAGTAGAGAGGAGAGGAGAGGTGAGGCAAAGCAGTGTAGAGTGTAGCTAAGAAGGCTGGATTCAAGTGGCTGTATGTTAACAAAATGACATTTGAACTAATAATGTTCCAAGGGTGAAAAGTACCCTTACTGTTTGTAAACTTGGCAAAATGCCAAACAAAGCATTAAATCACTGTTCTCTTTCTCTCTCTCTCTCTCTGTGTGTGTGTGTGTGTGTGTGTGTGTGTGTGTGTGTAGGTCAGAGATTGACAGTATGCATTGGGTGTCTTCCTCATTCACTCTCATCTCATTTTTTTTTTTTGAGACAGAGTTTCTCTGTAGCTACAGCTGGCCTGGAACTTGCTATATAGAGCAGGCTAGCCTGGATTTCACACAGATCTGCCAACCTCTGCCTCCCAAGTGCTGGGATAAAATGCATGCATCACCAGGATAAGTTCACTTCATTTTTTTTGAGACAGGGTCACTCACTGAACCAGGAGCTCGCCAACTAAGCTAGGCTGCCTGGCTGAGCTCCAGTGATCCACCTGTCTCCATCTCCCTAGTAGATTGCTTTTCTAATTGGAGTAAAAACCAACTGCTACCGAGTCCTGCAAAAGCAAAAAGAGATATTTGATTAGATGAGAGATGTTCAGAATTTTTGTATTATTGCTTACGGTGGTTCATCTCACCTGAAGTCTTACTTCATGTTCATAAATGGCAGAATTGAGCACTAAAATATTTTAATATCCATTATTTTATTCAAGTGTTGGCCGAATTCAATGGATTTATAATTGTTAGTCCCATTTCCAAGGTTAATAACCTGAGGTTCAGGGAGGGAGTTAATATCCAAAGTCCAAAAACACTGCATTGAACTGATAGTGAAGACTTCTAGGACTTGAAAATCTTGTCTAAGTGTTCTATTCCTGAAACAAGCTGCTCTTTACAAAATTATATTTCATTTTGTTAAATCTATTAAAATAATTTCTGTCCAAAATTTCGTATCTAATTATAAAGTGGCAGTTGTATTATTCTATTTTTTCCTTTAATAGCTGGCTCTGTTGGAATACATCTAATGAAATTGCAAAGGATATCTCCAATTTCTACACTATGACAGGCTGAAAGTTCTCTGTAGAAAAGATAAGTCAGACATCTGTTCCTGTGGAAGATAGTTAATAGAGATAGTCCACAGGTGAGTGTGAGAGGTCTGTTCTCTATTCAGTGTAATGCAGCTCTAGAAAACCTGCATTTCTGCTTGTCAAGGAGCCTAAAGGTGTGGCCAGAACAGAGTAAATCGTAACAGAGGCCAGACTGTGGTTAAAAAGTTCAGGAAGTTAATTTTGGATGACCTACTGATCTGAGTATCCCAAGGTTGTGTGTGTACTTCCTTACAAGTATGTATATAATTTTGAATTGAGCTATATTCTCAGGTGGTTAAAAGGTGGGTAACTGAACATACCAAGCTGAGTCATGCAACTTTAGGGAATGGTGAAGATCTGAGTCTACAAACTATACAGCTCAAAATCCAAATCAGTCGACTGCTCCTTCTGTTGCTTGTATTGAGAAGTAGTCACGTTTACTCACTTCATTTTTGCTTGCAGCTGCTTTTGTGCTACAAAAACTTAGAGCAGTTTGGACAGACAATAGCTCACAGAGCCTGAAATGTTTACTACCTAGGCCACTCCAAAAAATGTCTGTTGACTCTTGCTCAAGAAAAGTGACAGAAGCCCTTCGTACATTTCAACGAAACAACTTTCTGAATAAGTTGCCATACTGAGTAAACCACTTCATAGTTATGTAATTAGGGCAGGTCACTTCTCTGTTTCTATCCCTGTGAAATGGGTGTGACATCATCTGTTCACTTTCAATGCATAAGACAGTTTGACGAGAGAGAGAGAGAGATAGAGAGAGAGAGAGAGAGACAGAGAGAGAGAGAGAGAGAGAGAAACTGCTTCCCTTTTTAGTGCAAATTAGGAACTAATTTATCCCTTAACCTACCTTAGAAAATATTATTCCTTATGATTTTTCAAGTGAAATTTTGATGGCTATGACCCAACTAGTTTCTCTTGAGAAATGGCTTGTAATGTATGCTGCTCAATAATCTACGTGTGCTTAAAATAAGTGTGCTAAGATCATGTGTCATGATTATCTACCCGAGTAGCTTCTTACAGTTTTAGAGAACTGCACACACACACACACACACACACACACATACACACACACACACACACATGCTGAACACACTGAGGAAGGCAGAATCCTCAAAGTATACAATTTACATAGGTGTGGTCCTGGTTTAGCTGCTAACAAGAAGCCAAGATAGATTTTAAAAAAACATTTCAAAAATAAGATATTCAAAACAATCTATAGTGAAACGCTAAATCTTAATTCCTCAGTATAATATGGATGGCCACACACCCAAGAGTATGGACAACATAAATTAGGCTCAATGGGTTTTAAAAATAACAGAACACAAAGTTGGATGGGTAGGGAAGGGAACATGGGCCTGGAATGAGTTGGGGAAACTGGTGAAGATGATCAAAATACATTGTATGAAAATCTCAGAGAACTAATTTAAAAATACTTCCAATAGGATGTGTATTAATTGTTCAAGCTAAAACTTTTTATGAGACAGGGATGCCTGTAGCCCCAGCTTGCCTGGAACTCAATGTTAAGGTACAGGGGCTTACCTCATGAAAACATTTATGTTTATTGTTCAAGATAAATATAAACTTTTAATTTTTTTTATGACAAAAATATAAATACATGATTATTTGGAGGAGGTTTATATTTTATCATACATACTATAGTATCCCCCCAAATTCACAATTTTACCATTATTCTGGAAATTATTATCTCCCTAAAGTTTAAGATAGTTCTGAAATCACCAAATTATTCTTAGTTCTTTCTGATTAAAGGACTGCAGTTAAGTGGATAGACAGAATCCAAAGATTTTTTTTTGTCTTTTTGAGACAGGGTCTCCCTGTAGCCCCAGCTGTCCTGGAACTCACTATGTAGACCAGACTGGCCTCGAACTCACAGAGATCTGCCTGCCTCTGCCTCTCGAGTGCTGGGATTAAAGGCGTGAAATAACCGTCTTCAATTCATTATGTTTTCTAAAAATGAAAACCATACATATCTGTGAACTGCAAAGACATGATCAATGTTACAAAGATATTAATTCCATATTTGAAGAAAAACATTTATAACTAAAAAGAAATCCATGAAGTTTATCATTATTTTATGAGTTTACCATTCTCTTACTTTTATAACAAAATAATGTACATCTTTTAAACATATCATTAATCAGTAATTTAAAATCCAAAAGAATCTAGGAAGTTGAGAAATTCAACTTGATGAAAGACTCCAGAGAAGCTAGATTATAAGAGCCAGGGAGGAGGTGCATGACCATATGGAAACAGAGACCTACAACCTCCTGGGACCCTGCTGATATGATTCTATGACAATAATGTCAGCATACACAAGTCCCATGCAAATTCAGTCAGACGAAAACCTAACATAGAACTGGGGAAATGAACAGCAGACCCTTAGCTGAGGAAACATTGGCAGCTGGTTACTGCTGGGTTAGGAAGAGCTGATCTTAAAAAAAGAGAATATAGATAGGTTGACTACACCTCAGTGGATGTACTTGCACAGGGGAATGTCCAGGGACACTGACTTGACACACTGGGGCCTTAATACGGGTGACAGAGTATGTGGGTTCCAGTGGGGGGGGCTGTGGGAGAGTGACGGTGGGGATGGGGGTATAAAGATGATTAAGATTCTTTGAGATACTCTGTATAAAATACACAAAAATTCAATAAAAACAATTTCTTTAAAAAAAAAGTCTATTTCAGAAAAGATCACCATAAAGATAAAACTTTGAAAAGAAATCTAATGTGAAAGAGGCAAATTTAAGACCCTGTACCTTTTAAAAACTAAAGAAGTAAATAAATAGTGTTAACAGTAGTGAAACATTGTAACCTAGGTTTCTAAATCTATTGAGTGGAACGGCACTGAAGTAGATAGGGTTAGAATAACATTATCAAAGCAGAAGGGCTACATTGCAGACTTTAGGATTAGTTATATGTTCTTTTTCATTGGCACTATTTTCCTTTTTTAATTTTTAAATGTTTTTTTTGTTTTATGTGTTGGCCTGCATGTATGTAAGTACATCCTTGTCATGCAATGTCCGTGAAGGCCAGAAGAGTATGCCAGATCCCCTGGAACTGGAGTTACAGATGGTTGTGAGCTGCCATGTGGGTGCTGGGAACAGAACCTGATCTTTTTGAAGAGCAGCAACTACTCTACTACTCAGCCATCACTCCAACGCCTTTTTTAAAACTTTTATAAAAACTTTATTGAGAATTTCATACATGTATATAAAGTTTTTGATTAAATCCATGCCCACTCCCTCCCCTCCAACATCCCTCTCTCTGAAGAAGTGACCCTAAAATCTTTTAAGAATTAGATACAAGCTCCCAAATACTTTTGACATTTTTGGCTTTTGGAACAAAATATGTTGCTAACAGGCCCAAGGACATTTTGACTTTTACCCAAGAAACTGGCTACATTTTGGGGGGCTCTTTTTACCCTAACTGCCTAGCCAATTTCTACCTCCTATTCTTATCACACTATCCTCTGAAGGGGTTACCCAAATTTCCAGTAGGAAATAGGGACACTGACCACTCTGGCTTCTTCCATGCTGAACAGGGATGCAGGGTGAGGCAACTGGAGTACCCCTTCAGTGGGTCTGTTTAAAAGACTCCCAAATTGGGTAACTCTTGTCTATAAGGGGAAAAGAAAGTCCTTGAATCATGAATAGGAGATGAGAAGGAGAAGTAAAGGCAAGAATAATTAACATTACGAATTCAAGACAGGGAACTAGAAAAAAGAACAAGGCAATTTTCAAATGTTCATATGAGAGCCCATTGGAATTTCTTGACAAGGGCTTCCAGAAGCATCCCTCTATTGGGTTCCTTCTCACATTTCTTTTGTCTTCCAAGGCTGGAATAGTTGTCTGGGAAGAGTGGCTGGGGACTCAGATGAGGGGCCAGTGACCCTGCTTGGCACTCCTTTAATGAATGCTCACAACTGTCAACAAACCCAATTGTGACTATGTTTAGCAAGCAGGCTCAGCTGAAGTCATGATGGTAGTTATTTCATGCAGAAGGGACTTCTGTATAGCATCATCTTACTAAAAGTGACTTTGCTTAGTATAACAGTTTCTAGATCCATCCATTTACCTGCAAATTTCATGATTTCATCTTTCTTTAGCCCTGAATAGAGCTCCATTGTGTAAATAAATACATTTTCATTATCTACTCATCAATTGAGGGACACTTAGGATGCTTCTATCTCTTAGCTATTGTGAAAAGAGCAGCAACAAACATGGTTGTACAAGTGTCTCTATAATAGGATGAGTCCTTTGGGAAGATGATAAGGAGTGGTATAACCTGGTCATATGGTATGCTCATTTTTAGTTTTTTAAGAGTTCTCCACACTGTTTTCCATAGAGGCTGCACAAGTTTGCAATCCCACCAGCAGTGAATGAGTGTTCCCCTTTCTCCACATCTTCATCAGCATTTGGTATCACTTGTTCTCTTGATCCTAGCCAGTCTGATTGGGGTAAGGTGATGCCTTAGGGTGGTTTTAATTAGCATTTCCCAAATTACTAATGATGCTGAACACTTTTTGAGATGTTTCTTAGCCATCTTTATTTCTTCATTTGAGAACTCTCTGTTTAGATCTTTAGCCCATCATTTAATTGGGTCATTTGGTTTCTCAATTCATTGTTTTTTGAGTTCTTTATATAATCTGGATGTTAAACCTCTGTTAGGTTTGTTGCTGGTAAAGAATTTTTCCCATTATGTGGATTTTCTCTTCACTTTTTTGATTGTTTCTTTTGCTGTACAGAAGCTTTTTAGTTTAATAAGGTCCCACTTATTGATTGCTGACCTTAATTCCTGAACAACTTCTGTCTGATTTAGAAAATCCTTTCCTACACCTATATCCTCTAAGTTATTGCCAATATTTTCTTCTAATAGTTTCAGGGCTTCCAGTTTCATTTTGAGGTCTTTAGTACATTTGGAGTTAGTTGACTTTTGTGCAAGGCAAAAGATACGGATCTAATTTCACTCTTCTACAGGTGGAGATCCAGTTTTGCCAGGAACATTTGTTGAAGATGCTGTGTTTCCTCCATTGTGTGTTCTTGGCACCTTTGTCAAATATCAGGTGGCTGAAATTGAGGATACTCAGGTATGGCTCCTCAGTGATGTTCCATTGATCTTTGTGCCTGTTTTTGCACCAGTACCATGCTGTTTTTATGACTGTGGCTCTGTAGTATACTTTGAGATCTTGTGTAGTAATCCTCCCAGCATTGCTCTTTGTGCTCAGGGTTGCTTTGGCTGTCTGGGGTCTTTGTGCCTCCATATTAATTTAAGGATTTTTTTTCTAATTCTGTGAAGTATTTCATGGGTATTTTGATTTTATATTGCTTTTGGTAGGATGTTCATTTTAACAATATTAATTCTTCCAATCCATGAACATGGGAGGTCCTTCCATCTCCTGGTGTCTTCCTCCATCTCTTTCTTTAATGATTTAAAATTTCCATTGTAGAGATCTTTGGTGTCTTTGGTCAGATTCATTCCAAGATATTTTATTTTTTGCAGCAATTGTGAATGGGAACATTTCCCTGTATTCTTCTCCAATTGCTTGTCATTGTATATAGAAAAGCTACTGATTTTTGTAGATTGATTTTCTAACCTGCCACTATACTGAAAGTGTTGATCAGTTCTAGGAGTTTTCTGGTGAAACTTTTGGGATATCACCACCACATGGAGGCAGGATCGTGGCACTGTCAGGTAGTCACCTGGCTTCTCAGGCCCTCTGGTAGTTGGAGGCCAGAGGGAGGCCAGAACCCGGTACCCTCTGGCAGTCTGCTGAGCTCTGAGCCTCTACCCAAATGGAGGTTCGGACCCACCCTCTCAGGCTGTCTGCTAGGAGTTCCAACACTTATTTTACTTGGAAATTAAAAACGCCAGCATCTCCTTTCTATGGACTTTTACTTTTGCCTTTGTAAAATATATTGATTCTGCTGTGCTATCCACAATGGAGATTCTCAGAAGTTATTGCTAACAATAAATAAATGATTCATTGACACAGATCATATAGGTAGCTAACTTCCCCATTCTCTTTAGGACTTACTCAAAGCTCTATTGTGATGAAAATACCATAAAAATCTTTATACGTAGTGGATACTGTAGCAAAATGTATTTATAAGTAGTTGATAATGGCACAACTGAATCTTCAGTCTTTCCTCTAACACCTAGTACATTTCCCCTAAAAATATTGTTAAAGCAAGTACAGAAACCAACAAGACTATGAAGTAAAATACAAGAATTTCTTTGTCCAATCTTTGAAGCGTGACAAATGTTTGAAGGGGGTCATAACTTCCTCTATAACTCACAGATTTTGTGTTTGTTAAATAATTTAATTACTTCTAGAAAAGCAAAAATGTCTTAAATATACATAAACCAAACCACATTTTAAAAGCATGTAGGTAATTTCCTTTTAAAAGAGAACTTACTCAAAATCCTCTCAAGAATTTAAAATGAAGATAATAACTACCAAATTAGTATAAATCTGGATTGTCTCATATTATATTTACTTACCATGTGAGATGGCATGTTTTTATTCTTGTCTATTGGTTAGCCCAAGTCCCTGCCATCTGCAGCCTACAGCACAGGTTACAGACTGTGAACACAGATCCTCACATGCCCACATTAAACTAAAGTGGATGATTTCAGTGAATATTCAAACCACATGTGATTTATTAATATGTCTCTGTGTACCTATGAGTGAAACTGCACACCAAGTCTAGGAGAGCTTGTAGATGAGCTGGAGACAGAGTCACAGACAGTTGTGTGCTGTCCAACATGGGTGCTAGGAACCAAAAACTAATCCTATAAAACAGTTATATGCTCTTAACCATGGATCCGTCTTTCTGGCTCCTATAATGTCTTTTAAATTCATCATATATCTCTTAGCTTAATTAAACCTCTTCATATATCCACTGTCTTTGTAAAAAGAATCATCCCTTATGTGAAAAAACTACTCACTAAGATTTCTTCTATAGAACTCTTCTTTGGACATTTACAGCATCAGATACTTTGCTACATAAGGGAAGAAATTATTCTACAAATGGTGTCAGCTGTAGGAACAAAGGAGAAGACAACACCAACCGAGACAGAAACTGAGGAATGGCACTGTTGCAACAAAGATTTTCAAACCTAGGGTATTGCATTCATGGATCTTCCCCAGTACTCTTCCTTCCAAGCCCATTGGAGGACATCATGTTTGTTTAATTGATTTCGAAGACCTATTTTTTGCTTGCTCACTTTCATTTAATAAGGTTGTGTCCTCTGGAGCTTGTCTTCTTGGAGATTTCTGTTGGGACTCAGTGGGGCAGGAGAAGGGGTACAATACTCACACACCATGGGTACAATCTACCCAGCCAAGCCTAACTTTAATAAAGTTTTTGTTTACCTTGGAAGCAGGATAAGGAAACTAAGCCTGTGGCAATTGGAATTAAAAAGAGCATTTCATCATAAATATATTCAGAAGTCAACATCTCCATTTTTTCATAATTTAACCTGTGCTATTCTGCTCACTTTAAAAATTATTTTTCTTTATGTGTTTTCTTTCACTTTCATTTTTTCAGCATCACAAGGGACTTGTGTTTAGGTAATAGTCTCTCCCATTCATTCAGTCTGCAAAATTTTCTATAAAATCTACATTAATAACACCTGCTGTAGTAAAATAACAAGATACTTTTCTAGGACCAGAACGCTGCTCCTCAAATTCTGTGTTTGGTAGCATTCATGTTTCTGGCCCACAGCTTTGTCATTTTCTTCCTTAAGATAATTTCTTTTCCCCCAGAGCTTATGGAACTACATACGGCTGATTTAAAGGTTAATCTGATACCTGGAAGAAACCCCAATATAAAGCACAAAAGCAGAAGAAAAATCCCTAGACAAGTGTGAGGTTGCAGAAACAGAAAATCAAAGGTCACAGTGACCACTGCAGGCTTATTGTCACCCCCAAGTAAAAACTGAATTTAGAACTAGACAAATTTTCTGTCATTTGCATTTTACTATTTATTTGAACAATGGTCAGACACTAGCACTTAATGGAGGAGTACTATCTCAGATTATACTTTGAGACATTGTCAAAATTGGTGGTTCACAGATTTCTATTCTGTTTTACCAGATTATTTTCTTTCTTGGGATAATCCGGAAGTGAGGAAATCATGGTTTAAAAACTCTTACACTGAAGGAGACCTTAACGAAGTCATCCTGTCTATCCCTCTCTCTAGTCACATCTAAACTTGCTATGCTGTACAAAAGGCAGAAAAATTCATGTGATGGGAAAGTAGTGAAAGCAAAAGAAAAATAGCTTTAAGATCATAATATTTTACCATTTGTAAAATTTTTCCACATCACTTATCTGACTGAATTATCTCTTTAATAAGATAGTTAATTTCATCAGTCTCCATGATGTAGTAATTATCATCATTTTTTTCCCAGTGTATAGATGAAGAAAACTGAAGTTTAAAGAGGATATAATCACAGGCCTTCAGATCATTAAATTGTGTAGCCAGGACTTGACCTCAGATCTTCAGATGGTAGAGCTTGAGCAATTGCTCTTATAGCTATGGACTAATCTTTCTCAGTGATAAAGGTGAAAACTCAAGGCTCTCACTTTGATATATTCTTCACCCTAACAATAAAAGAGTTTGCCTCTCTCAACTCAACCTAGTTCATGAGCCCTCACAGCTTTTAAAGATTTATGTATTTATTTAATATTTTATTTATTATTTTTATTTTATGTGTATGAGTTTGTTGCCTGCATGTATGTAAGTGTACTCCTGTCATGTATTGCCCATGGAGATCACAATAGGGTGTTAGATACTCTGGAACTGGAGTTAGGAATGGTTGTTGGCCACCATGTGGGTGCTGGGAATCGAACTCAGGTCCTTGGAAAGAGCAGCCTGCACTCTCAATCATATTTATTTATTTATTGTGTGTGTGTATGTGTGTGTGTGTGTGTGTGTGTGTGTGTGTGTGTGTGTGCCTGAGTGTATGTAATGTGCCATCAGCACACAAGTGCCTGAAGGAGCCAGAAGAGGGCATCAGATATCTCAAAACTATAGTTGCAGGGGGTCTTGAGCCTGATATGGGTGCTGGGAACTGAATACACATCCTCTGCAAGAGCAGTAAGTGCTCTTAAATGCTGAGCCATCCCTCTAGTCCTATTCTCACAGTTTTTATGGTCTAAAGCAAACTCCTGGCTTTTTAACAGGCCAGGATTGCAATGGTTGGGTTCTTTTGACTCATGAAACATATAGAAAGGTGGAAAACATAAAAATAAAAGTATATATAGTTTCACTTATATAGTAAAAAAATCTTAAAAATTAACTTCAGGATAAAGGGGAAAAAAAGATTTCTTCAAGTGAGAAGTATCTGTCTTTAAAATACCAAACTTCAAATGAGGGTGGCAGCTCAGAAATGTTGTAAAGTTCTCTACTGAAACAGAACAGTCATTCAGTAAGGACACAGAACCAGTAAGATTCAACTTTGTGAATAAGCTAGAAAACAGAGAAGGAACCGGATGTCTGTATCCCACCCACCTGCACAAGAAAAAACGCATAGGCCATGTCTTATTTTAGGACTCTGCTTTGACCATACTCCTATAATTTTCTTTTTAGCAGACTGCAGCTTCAACGTGCCCTCAAAATGGGTATCAAGAGACAATTTTCTCCTGAGACCTCTAGGGATGCAGCAGTTAATACAACAGGACAAAGGCAACACAAGTAGAGTCTCATATTTTTACTAATTGGAAGGCTAGGAAAGTGGGGATTGATTTCATTTGAACATATATACTCGTTGTAAGGCCTTGGAGTAAATGTTGCTCTGGGAAATGTGGAAACAAATACAAAGTAATTATATTGGGTCAGCTACTTACAAGAAAGGTTGCAGGTAAGATACTAGCAATGGAGTACTTAAATAGAGCATAATTTATAGTCAGCAAACATTTTGTGGGACTTGGTATATGGGTCTAATGAGAGAAGTGAGCAATGCAGGCATGGCTCTTGCCTTTATGAATCTAAGTAAAACCAGAAAGACAAGTTTGAACATGAAGTTGCATGCATACTAGTGTTGTTAGTGGGAATGAATTCCAGCTGTTATTGTACTTTTATTTCCAAACTTCTCTTTGATACAAAATTAATAGTCTAATAGTTAGAGATGAGAAAGGTTGCAAGAATAAAGATCATCTTAAAATGATGCTTTCCATGCCTTTACTGGCAACACAGTGGGGACAATAAAGGGAAAACCAGCAGAAAGCTGGAAAACGAATGTAAGGTGCACAAGGAGGTGGAGAATAAAATTCAATTGGGAGTCCACTCCCATTTACTCAGTGTCCAAGGGCACCACCCTGTCATCAGCTTGGTATCATCACATTTTATTTTTGATAGTACGAAATTTTCCTGAGCTGGTTATTTGGGTAAAATTTGAAGACCCAAGGGCACTTTCATAAAGGATATGTGGGGAAAATGCTAACTGATATTCCTGCCCTCTCCTGCTCTTCCAATAAAAACAGCCTTGATTATCTCTGGGTGAGCATGACTAATTGTGACGTGCCTGGGCTGTGGCTGCTCTACTGACCTCACACTTGTCGCATTGCCTTGCAAAGTGCTGTGGGATTCATTGAGACCAGAAAGCACAATGATTCTGGTCTACGGAGAGGCCAATGTAATTAAAGCATTTCCTTTTAATAAGATGATGTGGGGGACAAGGGCAGCTTGGGAAATCTGCACTGGGGCATTTCTGAACCTGGTCTTTTCCAAAGATGAAATGGATTTGGGTATAAGTAGTGGTGACACATACATGGGCACCAAGACCTGGAGTGTGCCATCATATGGAGTATATGCAAAAAGCCAGTGGGACTGCAGGCCAGAAGGTTGAGTATCAGCCTCTGATGCATCACAGAACATCCTGTACCTGTCCACATTGGAAGCCCCCAGAACAGGGAGGGTGAGGCAGAGCACCCAGAGCCTTGAAGTAAAGAAAACTAATCAGTCCTTGCAGGAGCTGTGCATCTCAGCAAGGAGAAGTCTGCAGACATTTAGTAGGGGGACAGCGTAGGATGGAACCAAGGAGCGAAGTAATACTTACTGAGTGACTTCAGTTGCCTGGTGCTCGATCTCATGTTTATTCTTTAAACAATCAGACAAGATGGCATTTTAAAATTCCACTTCAAGGGATGAGAAAAATGAAATTCAAAGAAGCAAAATGATTTGCCTGGTATTGTACTATGAGGGGCAACAACAAAAATCTAACCAAGTATAAATTCCATTCTTTCCCTCCCATTATATCAAGCAGCCTTTCCACAAGCATTCCACTAGAATTCCCTAACATGCTCAGTGTGATGAGGTCCAAGGAGTATGCCCAAATCAGAAAGTACCTTGGACTACCAAATATTTTAATAAAAATATTCATCCATATAGATGTACTGATGAAGAAACTATATAAGGGCCATTTTCTATTACCATTACCAAGCAAATGGGGTTTTCCCACATTTTTATTGAATACTTGTGATTTTCATACAATATAGTTTGATACTATTTAGATACACTTCCCTCTCACCAACTTTCCCCACTGTCCCCATCCAATTTAATGAACTCTCTTATATTATATAACATGGCCTATAGAGTAGGACTTGTGTTCCCCAATGAAAATGATGATTCGTGATATTTATCATCTTGAAAGAGTCTACAATCATCTGGGAGATGGGTCTTTAGACATTCCTGTGGGAAACTGAGGTGGGAAACCCTGACCACTGTGGGTGACACCATGCCTTGGCTTGGATCCTGGACTACCTAAGTGGAGACAGGAAGCTGAGCAGCAGCATGCATTCTCTCTGTGCTTCCTGAGTGCAGATGCAATGTAACCAGCTGCTTCAAGCTCTTGCTGCCTTGGCTTCTCAACACTATGATAGATTGTAATCTTCAACTGTGAGTCACTTTAATCCATTTTACCCTTAAGTTGCTTTCGTAAGGATAGTTTTTCAAAATAAGAAAAGAAACTAAGAAAATGAATTATTCTCCTCTGAGTAGCTACTCACACACATTTGCTAATTCTTAAATTTTAATTTGAAATTATTCTTTTTGGAATTTGAAGGCTTCTTTTCTACTTCAAGAGTCTTCTACAATATATGCCATTTAATGGCTTTTTAGTCAACGATGGACTGCATATCATATGATGGTTCTCTAAGATTATATTACCTAATAATACCCTCACCATTTTAATTTATGTAAATACTATGATCGGTTTACAATGACAAAATCACCTAATACTGCATTTCTGAAATGTGTATCCATCATGACACAATGTATATCTGTATTAGATTACAAATACCCGTGTGAAAAGTCAATAAGAGCTACAGTATGAATAGAGGATTATCAGATAAGAACAGGGTATATTTTAAAGAAGGGGACTAAGGAAAGAACAGCCCAAAGTTATAGGAACATGTGTAGATACCAAAGATGCCTAAGATTTCACAGAAGACATGGTTGATGCAGAATTATGCATTTAATGTATTATGTGTGGTTTCCATGTACTTCGATAAATAGAGCTAGCTCATTGCCTGGGCTGAAGCATAACCACTGCTCATATGCTAACTCCATCCATTCTCAACTCGCTCCCATCTCCCAAAAATTGTCACCAACCCTGGTATGCAATTTTTTAAGTTGCTACTGATGAAAGTACTAGGCTCTGGTCATAGAGCAAAAACATGGTATGTGTTGCCTCAGACATGAATCAAAGAATTGAGTGGCCTGGGTTCATTAACTACTACTATACTGCAACCTAAATGGTAAGTAACTTCAGACATCTCAGTGTAGGGTTATACCTTATAGGGACAATGCATGGATCAGGTCAGTCCATTTGAGTTACATTACTCTTCACCATGGACTGTTAAATGATTGACAGGGCCAAAGCAAATGATAGTACTTGTAAAGGAAACCAAATGACAAATTACACCACAACATAACCCACTTTGATGTTCTCTTCCCTAGAAATTGAACCCACGCACCTTATTACTATAGATATTAAATAGCTGCTATAAAATGAGAAAAAAATTCTGAGGCCCATAATATATTTATTTTGCTATCAACTCTTTAGTGTGTGGGTTTATGATGGCTATGCATGTATGTGTGCGTGCATTCATGTATGAGTGCCAGTTCATACCTCCTACAGAGTATGTGGAAGTCAGATGACAACATGGGGTATTGGCCTGTGACTTCTACCTTGTTTAAAAAAGAGTCTCTTTGTTATAAGACACTGCAAACACTGGGCTAACTGGCCTATGACTGTGGCTACCTCCTATCTCACTGGAGGGGCATTGGGATTATTACCTGGACATCCTACCATACGCAGCTTCACGTGGATTCTGAGAATTCAAATCCGGTCCTCACACTTCTGTAACAAGGGCTTTGCCCACTAAACCATCTCTGCAGCCTCAAGTCTTATACTTTCAATGCAGGAGATAATTTCCTAGTGCTGAGGTGAGTCTGGTGAGGTTACTGTGGGTAAAGTTCACAGAGACCTAGAATATTATGCTTCTCAGTCTAACTGTCAGTGGGGTAGCCAAAAGAAATGGACACTCACTACTCTGGAAGAGTTATGTGTGCCAGATTTACAAACAGAACTCTGCAATAATTAGAAGATAATATGATAAAAATAGGAGTATGCCTTTTTGTTTAATACATTTCCTTAAATCTTCATCCTGAGAAGTTCATAACTGAGAAAAGATTATATCAGTGGTTGTGAGATTATGAAAGTGCACTATTAAGCAATAATAAATCCATGAAGTTAATTTTCTTATACCCAAGTATTTATTCATCGCATGGCTCCATAAAACACTTAAGAACGATTCTTAGACAAGTTCTTATAACCAGGAGTCAAATGCAAATCTGTCTGTATTCATGTCATATGTACTTTCTTTTTTTAAAAATTTTTTTGGTCTTTTTGAGACAGGGTCTCCCTGTAGCCCCAGCTGACCTGGAACTCACTATGTAGACCAGGCTGGCCTTAAACTCTCAGAGATTCGCCTGCCTCTGCCTCCTGAGTGCTGGGATTAAAAGTGTGTGCCACTATACACAGCTTTTTAAAATTTTAATTAGTTTATTTTATTTTATGTGTATTTGTGTATTGCCTGCATGTAGGTAAGTGCACCCAGGTCGTGCAATGCCCGCAGTGGTTAGAAGAGGCTGTCGGATCCCCTGGGACTGGAGTTACAGACAGTTGTTAGCTGCCATGCAGGTGTTGGGATTTGAACTTGGGTCTTCTGCAAGAAAAACCAGTGTTGTTAACCTCTGAGCCACCTCTCCAGCCCCGTGTCATGTGTACTTTCAACAAGTCAACATATTTAGGAGTTCCTTCTGCATCAAAAATAAAACTTTTGACCTTATCTTCCGGAAGATCCCCTCGAGATCCCCTCTTCAAGATCCCCTCCCAAGCCTATATAACTCACTTTCCTCTGTGAAGACCATGGAGATATTTTCTCTGGATCTTTTCTTACATCATTTGCCCTGAAATCCAACTCCCTTCTATAAGATGTACCTGAAGTTCTCCCCATCCACTAACTAGCTCCTATTTATGGGTCGTGGAATGTGCAAGTGTTAGAAAGCAGGAGAGCACCTCTGTGAACAGTAGGTATATACACTATGCAGTCTTCTCCAATATCTCCAATAAGTAGCTGCATATACTAGAGAGCTACTAAACACCCAGAAAATATCCATGGACTAAAAGAGAATTGTTCTCTCATCTACATGTGTTACATCTGTTAACTCATTTCTTTTTTATCTTGGTGCCAATGTGTAGCCCTGTGACATATATTTGCTGTACAAATAGCCGGCTGAGTTCTGTGGGCTGTTTTCTAGAAATTAAGACAAAACTGATACCAGGAAAAAAAATCCCCCAAGATTGCCTAGTGCTCAGAGAATGACTTGAAATTTGCATGTCACATATGCCTTTCTTGATAGTCAAATGTAGGCTGAAGTTACTGAACAAAGCACTCTTTCCCAGTCTTCTTGACACATTATTTGAACCCTCTTTTCCTCTGTGGTTGTTAAATACATCTGTTGTGTGCCATGTTTATGCTACAAAGTACAGAAGGGCCTACATCTAAATAGTTACCTAAAGGAGAACCAGCACTCTTATCAAAGTCACCACAGGCAATCAAGATTCAAAACCAACTTTTGGTTTCTCAGTGAAGAAACCAAACCTCCCATATAGTTCCATCATCACAAAAACAGACTTCTTAATAAATAAACGAAATACCAAGCAGTTGCACATCCCTGCAAACCCATGACAATGTAACAGCAACACAACTATCAAAGACGTCTCATAGCTAGTAGCATTTCCCTTCCATAATTCTTGGACTTTGCAATAGAATTGGAAATTCCTACTTTATAAAGGAACACCATTTGAAGAGTGTGGAAATTTTGATGTAAATTACAATAGAATGAAATATAATATGTTTCCTCTACAGGGATCCGCAATAAAAAAAAATGCAATGTGTATCTCTTAAAGGAACAATTTGTTATGCTTCAAGGCCTCTAGTGAGATTAAAGATGTCACAGTGGCCTATGGATGGTTAATTAGTTCATCATCTTTAGATTTACTCAGGTACTCAAAGTTCATCAGTAATGTCCCCTTTCTTGTATGTGTATGTGGACAATTACTATTTACAATAAATAATGAAGTTATTATTTCTTTCCTTGAGAGCAAATTTGCATTCTGCTGGCTGTCTTATTTGCAAGTTTTTCTCTGAACTATTTCAATGTAGAAACAATTTTATTTTCACTCATTTGGTTAGTGCTGATAAGTGAACCCAGGGCCTTCCATATACTGAAAATGTACTCTACTGTTGAGGTATATCTCCAGCTCTACTCATTTTGTTTTTCAAAGCTTATCTTTCCTATAAGGCCAAACACACATGTCACCTTTAGAAAGTATTGCATGTGGGATGATAGATACTTTCAGTCACAGGTTTTCAATTTTAGCTGTATATCAAAATGACTTCAATAAATTGAGGCTTTTGAGACATGGTCTCACTATGTAGGCCAGTTTAGCTTCAAACTTAATGAACATCCTATTTTCAACTCCCAAATGCATATACCACCAAGTCTAGTTACTTGGGTATATTTTAAATAACTTCTGGCTTTTGTACAATAGAAATGAACCATATTTTCATGGAATAAGAAATATTATAAAGCTATGGATGGTGGTATGGATTGTAATCTCAGCATTTTGGAGGTTAAGGCCAGAGGAATATGTGTTTGAGGTCTCTGATTCCATAGGAGATTTTGAAACAAATTCATGGCTGAGAAACATTATCTTCAGTTTTTTGTAACAGGCACAAAAATGAATAGGCTCAAAATATTACTCTCCACAGGATGACATAGACACTAACAGTCAAAGGTCAAAGGCCATTCTGTGTACTTAGGGTTGAGTGCACAAAATTCCTTTCGCCAAATCGGACACATTAAGCATGCTCTTTCTATGGTGAAAATATCACCTGATCCTTCCTGATAACATGATCATATGCCAGGGCTATTGGGATGCCAGGTTTCCCAAACAATGTGATGCAGAGACAATGGTAGAACAAAGGAATGTTGTGTGGTTCTATTATGGTGATCAGCCTAAAGGATCAGAAACAAAGATGAGGAAATTCAGTCTTTGGATTGGTAGTATGTTAAGTCTTTCTTCCACAGAATCCATCACATTCACAAAGCCAAAAATATCGCCAGTTTAGGAAGACATGCTAAATGTGTGTGAATACATTTATCATCAAAGCTGTGCAAAATAGATGTGATTCTAAAATGTTTCAAAGAAAGTAAATTTTAAGCTTTAATTGAGTCAATCTTGATACTGAAAGAAATCACAGAATTTGAAATGTGCTTGTAGGGATAGTAGTTTCAATAAATGCAATCAAAATTTGGGGTAACAAGTCTTGATAGGCAAGATGTGCCCACTGATGCAATAGTGGCATGACTGTTATAGAGGCAATCAGATGTTCTCTGATTGGTTTTGAAGCCCAATCTACAATAGAGAATTCATGTCCAGTACTGTAAACCCTGTTAAAAACTCAGGTTTTATGTTGAGAATGTCTTATGTTATAAGGGAGAACTTACTACTGTGTTTTTAAGAAAAGCTGACATGGTGCCAAGCTGCCTTCTGAATATTTATTTTTAAGCTCACAGACAAATGCTACTGTCAGTCTTAATCAGAGAAACAGTTCTTCATGATGAATGGAGGCACATATAGATATATACACATATACAAGGTGCTGAAAATATATGATGGTCCAGTGATAAACCCTAAACAGAACAGTTATACTTCTCTCTCTAAAGCTCTGGAAGAATGTGGAAAAAGGGGTAGAAAGAATGTAAGAGCCAGAAGATAGGGTGAAGAGCTGTGAAAAGTTGTCTTCTGGGAATGACAAAGTAATGCAGTTATGATCTTACAAAATTAGCAGTTGCAGCCCACAAATGTAGGCCTCTCAATAGTAAATCATAGCATGGGGAGAAGCCCATGTGACCCTACTCCTCTCTGCAGAAATATCGGCAGTGACTTGTTGGGAGGAAGGGTGTTGTAAGGATGAAGGGAGGATAAGAGAAGATGAGAGTGACTAATCAGAATACTCTATGTATGCGTGAAATGTCAAAGAACAAATTTAATATGTGATGAAAATGATTTGAGGTAGCAAAAGTGTTATGATTAGTACTGCCATTTTGTGACTCACTCTACTAATTGATAACTATGACATTCACATTCTCTCTTACTTGAGTTTTATCAAAAATATTTTGTCCTAAAACATATTATGTTGATTATTTCTGATGTAGTCTGATTTTTCCTTTCACTCTCATTCCTACCCTATTCTAGGCTTAGTTATTTATAGGCTATGTACTCTATTCTCTCTGAGATACATTTCTCCATTTCTAAAATGGGCATGATTTTCATATGGTCCCATTAATGAACTGTTGGATTTAATTTCCATGTTATTGAGGTCCTATTCAGAAAGTCCTTTTCTGTTCCTATAAATTCAAGTACATTCTTTACTTCTCTTCTACCGATTCAGGGTATTAAGTCTTATGTTTAATCTTTAATCCATTTGGACTTGAGTTTTGTGCAAGGTGAGAGATAACGATGTACTTACGTTCTTCTACATGGAATAAAATTTGATGTGCACCATTTGTTGAGCAAACTGCCTTTTTTCCAATGCATGTTCTTGGTCTCTTTGTCCTCATTCAAGGTGGGTCTTCCCTGCTACATTAAATATTTCTGGAAATATCCTCTTTGACACACCTACAGGTATATTTCCTTGATGAATAAGGAAATATCAAGTTGAGAATGAGTACTAACCATCACAATAATACTTCGTGAATATTATATGCATGTCAACTACTTTGCTAGACATTGGATGTATGATTGCTCATGTAAGCAACATAAGCCATACTGTAAGTTATTATTCATAATTTCCAATGAGAAAACTGAAGACAGAATGGCATTTATCTGTCATCCAGGCTATAAGTTGAGCCCACACTATTTAATCTCTAATTCTTAGTCCTTGCCATACAACAGAATCACAGTTATTTTTAAAAATATGTATGCTAAAATAGTTGACAATGACTGAGTAGATTTGGGTAGCTTTGGCATTGTTTTAAAACTCCATTAGTAATTCGAATGTGCAACCAAGACTGAGGAACTCTGGCTTTGATGTGTTTAATTCAATGCTTAAAATATGAACTTTTTCTTATGATTCATTGACTAAACAAGTATTTACTAACTATCTTCTGTTACCCAATACTTCAACTGTCCTGAGAATATGCATAGAAGTGAAAAAAGATGATGCTTTATTCCCTTATACTGTTTGTAATTAAGTGGGGGAAATGAATAATACAGAAGTGAATAGACAAATTGTAAATCATAACAACAAATATGAGTAGATATTTCAACAAAAACAAATGGCACACTGTGTCAGGGAGAAATGAGAGAATGAACTTCAAGTAAAGTGGTCAGGGAAGACCTGTCTGAAGAGAGGTTTGTAAGCTGAAATATAAAGGATCAAAAAGACCATCCACATCTACTGACAGACAGAATAGACCCTTATTTTCAATAAAATGTACATTGAACATTTAAGTTAAGGATTAGTTACTGGAAAAAAATTCGACTCTTGCTCAGAATATATACCCATATTACAGGATATAATTATTACAATATCAATACTTAGAACTGTTCCTAAATTATATCTGAATGATTATGACTATAGAATCATTCAATCAATCAAAATACTCTTTTTTTGTGTCTTTTTTGAGACAGAATCTCCCTGTATCCCTAGCTGCCCTGGAACTCACTCTGTAGACCAGGCTGGCCTCATTCTCACAGTGATATACCTGTCTCTGCCTCCAGAATGCTGGGATTAAAGCATGTGCTAGCCTTTTGAGAAGGTGATGTCATTACTTATAGACATCACTTTGTACAATGCAATCATTATTGCTATGTATGCTATGCCTCTACTCTGTATACATGATACAAGATGAAAGAAGAATTATGTTGGTCAGTATTTGAGAAGAAACATTCAATTTTTCCTTGTAGAGGCTTTTCTTTGGAGATCTTTAGGAGAAAAGATAGGAAGCCATTTTCATGAATTAACTCATATGCAGTTGGGCAAACAAGTTTGGAAAAATATGTGAAAAATAATGAGTGCTAAATGAAGAAAGACCAATAAAAGACAGAAAGTTGTATAAATTGAGAAGCTATGGTGCCTCTCACAGAGGAACCAGTCCAAATCTTTCAATGTCCTGGGTGCTGCCATTTTGTTTTAGAAAAGACTGAACTAACAGTTGAAGACTTTCAAGTGTTTGCAATGATGGCCTCTAAAGGAAACCACACATAGTATTTTTAAGCAATTTAAAAAGGAGGTCTTGAGAAAGGGAAGGAAGATAGAGAGATAAAGTGAGCGAAAGTGACAGAGAGAGAGAGAGAATGGGAAACAGATAAAATAGACTTTAATAATTGCATAGAAACCTGAAGCTCATAAATTTCCCTTCATATGCCCACCACAACATAGTGTTACAGGTTTATGAGCTTCATGTTGGAAATCTCTAACAGTATCTTCAATTATTGTTGGAATAATATTCCAAGGACTCCTTGTTTGACGTTTATGAAAATTATGCAAGGCAATTATTCACTACATTTTCTATCCTTGTTTACAGCCCTTACCTCATCCAAAGTGAACATTTTGACCTTATAACATTTTTTTTGTAAGTAATGCTTTTAGATAATAAAAGTAGCTTTTGAGATAGCCTCAATATAACAAAGTCATCTACAATTGAAGGTAATTTTCCCATCTTTCTGAAAGAAAAGCTGCTCGCCAGGGTCTCAGGAATACTATGATATTCAACAACAATGTTATAAACACACTAAAAAACATAGGACTATGGAAAGCTTCCCAAAGATAAACCGCTAAGAGGAAGCCAAAGTCCTGAATGTAGAGCTCACAACTCCCAGCTACTCAGGAGGCTGAAGCAGGATGATCACAAGTTCAAGCAGGATCATTAGTTTGATGCCAGACTGGGCAGCTTGGTAAGACTGTCTCCAAAAACAAAGGGGAATAAAAAAAGAAAAAGTATTAAAATAACTTCAATAAAACTGGTTTAATAAAAAAGTATGATGCACATAATATAGGAGAAAAAGATTCACACTCTTTCATAAGGTCTTTATCATTGATCAGACTCTGTCACTGTATTAGAATGTGAAGTCAGTGAAGTCCCTAAATGCCTTCAGGCTTAAGTTGTTTGATTTGAAAAATAGAATTGATATTTAATGTACATCTGTTTAATAAGACATCTACAAATAAACAGTGAAGTAAGGGTTATTAAAAATTCTTCTAGCTGGGCATGGTGCTACGTGCCTTTAATCTCAGCACTTAGGAGGCAAAGATGGACAGATTATGGTGAGATCAAGGCCAGCCTGGTCTGCATAGCAAGTTCCAGACCAGCTGTGGCTACAGGGACACCCTATCTGAAAAAAAAATCTTGTAAAGGTAAAACAATTGCATACACATGTAGCAGATTATTATAATTGCAACAGATTTGTGCTGCATTCAAAAATTTCAGTGATAAAGATAAAATGACTACCAATAATTACAAAGCATTCTGCCTATATAGGTTTTTTCAACCTACTCTTATCTATGGACTCTTTAATAACACTCCAGAACGGAACTGTGACATAAATGCAGTTTTGTAAATCTACTTGTTTCTATTCTCAAATATACTGAACATTTATTATGTGCCAGGGACTTTATGTTAATTATTTTATCTTATTCTCACACTGTTTGAGAAAGTGGGTTTTTACATACCTTACCAATTTAAAAAAAATGGTGATTCAGAGAAGCAAAATAACTTGCACAAAAACATAGCTAAGAAATAGAAAAACAGTTTGTTCAACAAGTGGTTCTGGGGAAACTGGATTTCAACATGCAGGATAATGAAACTAGATCATTATCTCCCACAGTACACATAACTCAACTCCAAATGCATCAAGGAATTCAACATACACCTGATACTCTGAAAATATTAGAAGAAAAGTTAGGGAGCATGCTTCAACTTACAGGTATGTGTAAGGACTTTTTGAGTAAGATTTTGGTAGCACAAGAAATAAGAGTAGTAAACAAATGAGAGCTCATGAAACTAAAAAGCTTCTGTACAGCAAAGGAAACTGGAATGGGTGAAAAGGCAGCACAGATAATGGGAGAAAATCTGTGCCAGCTATACCTCTAACAGAGGATTTGTATGAAGAATATGGAAAGAATATTTAAAAAAAAACCTAACACCAAGAAAACAAAAATGTAATTAAAAATTAGAATATGGTACTAAACAGAAAACACTCAAAAGACCTGCAAATGACTTAGAACTGCTTTGAAAGTGTTCAACATCTTTAGCCATCAGGGTAATGAAAATTAAAACTACTTTAAGATTCTACCTCATCCCAGTCAGGATGCCCATCAACAAGAATACAAATAACAATGAATACTGGCATGTTTGGGAAAAGGAGAATTCTCAACACTGACGGTGGGAGTGTAAACTAGTACAGCCACACTGGAAATCAGTCTCAAAGTTTCTAAAAAAGCTAGAGATAGAACTGCTATACCGCTTCTGAGATATACAGAGACACTTGCATGTTCATGTGCATTGCTGTTGAATTCACAATAGATAGGAAATGGAAGCAATCTATATGTGCATCAATAGATAAATTGATAAAAAAAATTGTGGCACATACACATAATGAAAGATTACAAAGCTTTAAAGAAAAATGAAATCATGAAATTTACACCAGGCCTGCTGATGGTTCCTAGGAATTTTGATCCAGAAACCCAACCCAGACAGGGCCTCCTGAATCCTTCTTCTCCTGATTAAGCCATTCTGTACCTCACAGGAACCCAGCCACTGGCCTCCTGCACCAGTCTTGTTGATGGTTCCTATGAATTTTGAGCCAGAAACCCAAGCTAGACAACCACCTTCAGCTTCAGTGAGTAGAACACTCAAGCTGCCCTTGCGTTTGCCAACCTATACTGCTCTGGAACTTCCTGTGCTAGCTCCAGAAGGGAAAACTGACATCCCAACCCTAAAGACTTAGTTCTTTTCTGAACATTGTAAATGTCTCCACTGAAAGAAGAATGGCAACTTGAACAAGAAAGGAAGGAAGGAAGGAAGGAAGGAAGGAAGGAAGGAAGGAAGGAAGGAAGGAAGGAAGGAAAGAAAGAAAGAATAAAGAAAACTCAACCAACAAACTGCTCCAGATGCAGAAGTCCCAGTGCAGAAATATAAACAACATGAAAATCTAAGGAATTATGTGTATTTCACAAATTACTAATCCCATAATAATGGCACCTAATGAAAAGGAAACTTTCAAATAAAAAAAGTTTTTAAATGATTATATATATACATATATATGTATACATATATATTTAAAAAACTCACTCCTGTGTGAGAGAGAGTTAATCTTTTCTAAGGGAGTGATGTTAGACAGGCTGAACAGGCTCCAGTGGATGAAACCACACTGAAGGGCATCCGAGTATACAAACTAGACTCAATAGACCTGAACATATATGACAAAATATCTGAATTCCTGTGGGCAGGCTAAGGGGTTGATGCAGATAGGGAGAGAGGGTTAAATATAATTAAGATGTATTGTTTGAAATCCATAAAAAATTAATAAAATATTTTAAAAGACTCAAATAAGTGATGAATATATTACAACAAAAGAAGAAGACATGATGAAAGAAGGATATCAGTCCAAGACATGGAAAGACAGTTCAACAAAGATAGACACTGGAAGATGAAAAACTTAGTAAACCAAAAAATCGGAGTGCAAAACCTCACCATTAGGAAGGATGGTGTTGGAAAAACACAATCAGGGATGGAAGACAAGATAGAGGAACTGGGTTAAGTAGTAAAGGTCAATGATAAATCCAAAATACACGGACAGAATGCAAGGGAGTCCATGAAAATATGAAAAGACCTCATCTTTGTATTATGGAAATAGAAGAAGGAGAAGAAAACAGTAGCAAAAGCAGAGAGAACATGTTCAATACAATCACAGAAGAAAATTTCTGAACCTAGAGAAAGAGATGTCCATTCAGGTATAAGAAGGTTATAGAGCACCAAACAGACAGAATCAGAAAACAAACTCCTCATGACATATATACTTAAAGCATTAAGAACTGAATTAAAAGGAAAAAGCCCCCCTCGGGATTTCATCTTACCACAGATTGAATGTCTAAAATTAAGAAAATAACTAACAAAAATTGCTGATGAGGATGTGGGGAAAGGGGAAAGGGGAAAGCTCATTTGTTGTTCCTAGTATTCAAAATTGAAGCAGCCCTTTTGGAAATCAGTGTGGAGAATTCTCAAAAAGCTAAAACTACATTTTCTATATGATACAGCTATACCACTCTCAAATGAATGAATACCCTACTACAGAGATACTTGCCCAGACATGTTCATTTTTTATTTTTTATTTTATGTGTATGTGTGTATTGCTTGCATGTAGGTAAGTGCGCCCATGTCGTGCAATGCCCTCGGAGGTCAGAAGAGGCTGTCGGATCCCCAGGAACTGGAGTTCCGGACAGTTGTTAGCTGCCATGTGGGTGCTGGGATTCAAACCTGGGTCTTCTGCAAGAACAAACAGAGTTGTTAACCTTGGACCCATCTCTCCAGCACCAACTTAAATGTTCTTAAACTGCTGAAAGGTAATGAAAATATGCAAAATATAAACATTGGAGCTCTATTCAGCTATAAAGAAGCTGAGATCTCAAAATTTGCAAGTAAGCAGATGGAACTGGAAAACATCAACCTGAATGACGTAACCCAGACCCAGATACACAAACGTTGCATGTTCTCTCTTATTTGTGGATCACAGCTCCAAATCTTTAGGGCTTTATAGCATTCAAGAACCACGGAAGCCAGGAAAGTAGAAAGAAACCATTGGAGAGGGGGGAAAAGGCACTCTAGAGAGGGAGGAATAGTAAGTAGAACACAGGTGCTAAAGGGGGAAATGGAAAACATGGGGGGAGCTTTAACTAGGGAGGGGGGACGTAGGATAATATAGATGGAAAGAGATGAAGGACAGATAACACCAAGGGTGTTTGAAAAAAGCATAGGAAACCATATTGTTTAGTAAGCATACTTCTTATTTATTATAAATGGTGTTATACCACATGAGGTAATAATGCTCCTCCCAAGAACCATAAACTATCTAACAAAACCCCAGTGCCAGGCATGGGAAACCCCCCTTCAATTTATTGCTCAGGACAATATAGGTTCTTGCCATTACCCTTGGCTGCCTCCCAGAACTTGAAGATTAGACACTATTGCTGAAGACACCACATGCTTTGAACACAGGACTTGGAGGAAATGAGCTGGAAATAAACTTAAAGCCTCTTCCCTGAGGATCAATTATCATAGTATTGAAAGGTGCTATTATGCAGGCTGCCAAGGGGAAAAAAGCAATTAATTGTCCTACCCAGCTGTAAATCCTACAAATTTCAACAATGACTGGCCCAGCAAGAGTTCCCTAAAGATGAAATAGTGGCACTTTTATCTTGGGGTAACCAACAATTGTCTAATTGGACTTAAGGACCACCCAAGAGGAGAAAATTAATGACTGGTACTATAATCCTACCGAAATACCAATTATTGGGCAGGTCATAGACACTAGAGGAGAAGCACAATTTCTAACTGTATTCTAAAAACTTGTCCTTAAACCAAAAGATAAATGTAGCTCTCACCCCTTATCAAAGGAGCTGGCTTTCACAATTGTGAGTTCAGATGTGCAACTAAATGCCTTGTTGTCTAAAGAACACTGTTTCCTTGTAGTCATCCAGCACCTCTTACAATTTTTTGAACCCGTCTTCCATGAAGATCCCTGAGTCTTGAGGGAGGTAGTGTGATATAGATGTCCCATTTAGGGCTAGACATTCTGCAGTTTCTTATCCTCTGCAAGTTGACAAGTTTTAGGTTTCTGTTAATTGACTTGTACTGTAAAAAGAAGCTTCTCTGTTGAGGGTTGAGCTCAATCCAGACAAAATCCCAGCCTGGAGAGGGGGAGGTGGGCAAGATGTTCCAGCCCTAGCTGTGAAGTTATTGACATTTGATAGATGCTGGGAGAGAGTCAGTTTTAAGGGTGTGACCCTTGGTAATTCCACCACACTCCAGGTACAATCCATACCCAAGAGTATTTGGGCAACACTTATTGGATTCGATGGGGGGAAAATGAACTGGAAGTTGGGTGGGTAAGGAAGTGGAAGTCAATCTGGAAATAGGGAGGAGTTGGGGGAGCGGAAGAATATGATGAAAATACATTTATGAACTTCCTAAAAATGAATAAAATATTTAAAAATAATCTTTAAAAAAATGGATGGAAATGATCACAGAGAGCCACAACTGGTCAAAATGTTGAGAGTAAGTGACCCTGTGGTATCCAGTTCCAACTGATAAAGCTAAAATGCAACCCCTACACCTAAGGCTCAGCAAACATCACAGAAGAGGGGCTGAAGTTTTTAAGAGTCAGAGGATCAAGATGCCTGTTTTCAGATAGTGACTTCCAAATACGACAGGGAAGCTGCACCTATGAAATCTCATACGGTTTCCTAAACAAGACCTATATAATGATAGCACCAGCTGATTTGACAATGCGAGTGGGAAAAATTTCACAAGGTCACGCCTCTAGATGAAAACCTACAGGAAATTAATGGCTGCTGAGGAAGGATGAATCGGTTTCTTCCAGGGATGAGCACCCTGATTGGTTATCCAATTCAAAAGGGTTAGCCCTAAACACATGCATATACTAGCAGCAGAAAAGGGTTCAGTAGGTTTTGTGTGTGTGTGTGTGTGTGTGTGTGTGTGTGTGTGTAAAACAACAATAACAAAGAGAGGTCAAAATATTGAGAGGGAGTGGAAGAATGTGGGAGAAATTGAAAGAGGAGACAAAGAGGCAGAGATGATATACAGTACTCATGTATGAAATCCCCAAAAATAAAATAAAAAATATTTATCAAAAGATATGAGGTTTTGAGGGGTGTGTGATGAGGGATGTGGGATAAGTTGAAGGGGGAACATCAGTAGTAGATATAAGATTTCATTGTAAGCATGTATGAAACTCTCAGAAATAAAGAAAAATGTGTAAAGACCGTGTAATTGAGGAATTACCTTATTCATAAGAATGGAATGAATACTGCTACAATGCGATTTCTGTCTGAGTAAATATATGGGACAAAATAAAATACATTCTTGTTCTTCTGACATATGGCTCCTTGATTTCAAAACTTTATTTTAAAATAACTAATATAAATTTCTTTAAAAAAATAGTTGCATGAATATTATGGGAGTTACTAACAACCTTCCGAATGTATTTCAGGCCTACTTTACAAGATGGAGTCCATATGTTGCACTGTTATTGGGGCCAAGAAACTGTGAGAGGTAACAGGCCCTAGGGGAGAACCTACTACCATTATTCTGATAAATAGACATAGTATTAAACTGACTCCTAATAACTTATTGTTTTATCCAGAGATGAGTCCATCTCTCAACACTCATTAGAGATGGCTCTTCTTGCAGCAGATGGTGATTAACACAGAGACTCACAAATGGTCAACGAGCTGAGAATGAGAGACTGCAGAATGTTCAGCCCTAAATGGGACCTCTATGTCACACAGTCTCCTCCAAAAGCTCATTGGTCATTTCAGATGAGGGTGCAAAAAAATTTGTAAGAGTCAGCGTGGTTAGATGAATTAAAGGAAACCATATTGTCTGGGCACCAAAGGGTAGCTGCACGTATCAAACCACCACACTTGTGGCAGCATGCATGTGAAAACTCAAGTCACACAAAAGCTAGCATGGATGGGGGAGGTGGACAAGAATCCTCAACCCTAGTGGAGGGATCTATTGGAAGCTGATAGATGCTGGGAGAGGGAGAGTCAGTTTTTATGACTGTTAATATGCCTGGTAGGTTGACTAGACTCTAAGTGAAAGACCCATACCCACGAGCATTTAAAATACACAGATCAGACTCAAAAGCCTTTTATAAAGACAAATATGCTTGGAGAGGTGATTAAGCAGTTAAGAACACAGGCAGCTCTTGCAGAGGACCAGGGTTCGGTTATCAGCACCAACATGGCAGCTCACAGCCACTTGTAATTTCAGTTTCAGGGAATCCAGTGGCTTATTCTGGCCTCCCCAGACATTGCTTGACATAGATGCACTTACACACATGAAGGCAAAATATCATACACATAAAATAAAAATAAATTTAAAAAATTAAAGACAAATAATAGCAGAGGACATGAAGTCAGGGGACTAGTAAGATGGGTGTGAAAATGGAAGAGGGAGTCTGAATGTGATCAAAATGCATTATATGGAATTCTCAAATCAATAAAAGCTATATAAAAACAAACAAAAAAACCTAAAAGAGGCAGACAGAGCTAGACTACTATTCATATCCATTGTTTCATCCACAAATACCCAGAGTCTGAACATAGTGTACACCCAAAACAAATTTCAAATCTTCCAATTTAATAAAGAAAAAAATAGAAATAATTGAAGGATAAAGAATTTACACAAATGCAAACTAGTACAGCCACTTTGGAAATCAGTGTGGAGGTTTCTAAAATACTAGAAATAGAACTACCATATGAAGAAGCTACAACACTCTTGGGCATATATGCAGAGGACTTTGAAGTATTTTACTTCACAAACATTTGCACATCCACATTCATTGCTGCTCTATTCACAATATCTAAGAAATAGAAAAAGCCTAGATGTCAATCAACTGATGAATAATTAAGCAACAAAAATAATTGAATTTATTTACCTGTAAAGAAAAGTGAAATTTGCAAATAAGTGCATGAAACTGGAAAATATTATACTGAGTGAGTTTATCCAGGCCCAGAAGCACAAACCCTATATGTTCCCCCTCATATATGATTTTTCTTTTGACCCTTAGTTTTGTTTGCTTAATTTCGAGTACCTGTGGAAGCCTGGGGGCAGAAAGGTTTAAGTAGGAAGGGAGTAAATTGATGGGAGAACCAAAAGTTAAGGGAAGGGGAAGTTTACTTAAAATGAAAAGTGCATGGAAAAAAATCATATGGAAACCTACTATCTGATAACCTAATTTAAAAGTACAGAAGAGATTGTAGATTGATATCCTGCATGGTTAGTAATGCTGCTCCTAGAGGCAGTAAATTGCTAAACAATATTTCCATTGCCAAATGGGGAACAGATCCACAGGAGCTGTTGGACAGAGTCCCCAGAGGTTTCCAAAACAATAGAAGTCCTTGTCAGTCTTCTTGCCTCTCCAAGAATAGAGGCTAAGACACGACATACCTTGGTTTCAATATATATATAGAAGCATGCTGAAACCTAGTTGGAAACTTCCTTTCTGTTGGCTAACTTTTTGAGTACTGGAAGGTGCTAGATTGGCTGCTCCCAGGGAGAAGGCATTATTGGTCTTTACTTAGCTGTGAAGCCTATGAACAGCAAAACTAACTTGCCAGGCAAGATGTGCCAGTTGATGCAATAGTGTCACAACTCTTGTAGAGGTAGTCAACCATTCTCTTATTGGACTTGAAGCCTATTATACAGAAAGGACTCCCATGTCTGGTACTGTAAGCTCAGTCAACTACACATGATTGGGGAGGTCATAGGGCTAAAGTGTATGATTACTATTGTTTAACTAAATTGAGATAGCATCAAACTTCTAAATATTTATGTTTATGACCATAGACAAAAGTTACTCTCAACCTTAATCAGAGAAGCTTCTCTTTGCAGAGAATGGTGGTAAATAGAGAAACTCGGGGCTGTCCAAGATGTTGAGAATAAGTGATGGTAGAGGGCTTATCCTCAATAAGATATGCATACCAGACCCTCTAGAGCTCAGGGAACATTGTAAAGAAAGTGTGGGAATTAGGTAAGAGCCAGAAGATAGGGGAGCTGCAAGATGCCATCTTATAGATATGACCATTGCAATCATGAAGTCACAGCAGCTGCAGTTACTTGCAATGGGCCTGCACAAGACTCTCCCTGTCAACAATGTTTCATGGATGGGAGACGGACTCATGGGGCCCTATCTCTTTACTTCTGAACTAATGGTTATTGATAGATTCTGGGAGAAGGGGAGCAATTGTCTTTAGTTATGTACTTACTGATGAACCCACCAGCCTCAAATGGATAGTTCATCATTCGTGGTCACACATATAGCCCTGGTTAAACTCAACTGCTCACAAAACCAAACAAATAGACATGAACATGAGAAAGAGTTGTAGAAAAGGGGAGTAGACATGGGAGGGAGATAAGTGAGGACTCAGTATAAATTATATGCATGTATGAAGTTTTCAAATTACTATTTTAATCAATGAAACTGTTCTTATTATACACACACAGACATGAAAAAATGTTCAAAATTATAAGACATCAGGAAATTCAAATGTCAGTGAGCACAATGAGATCTCACTTCACACCAACTAGTATGGCTACTGTACAAAGAAAATAAAAAGCCAGTAACAAGAGTTGAAGATGTGGAGAAATTGAAACTCCCATATACTTTTTTGGTGAAAATGCAATTATTCTAGCTGCACTGGAAAAATAGTTTAATTTCTCAAAAGATAAAATGATAAGTTAATTCTCACCAAACATTCCAAATATTCATCTTCTAGATTTATTTTCAAGAGAAATAAAAAGAAATGTTCGCACAAAAATTTGTATGTGAATGTTCAGAGCAGAAGGTAGAAACAAACCAAATGCTTATCATTTAATGAAATGAAAGCAAATATAGTACAGTCGTATAGGGGAATATTAATTAGAATAAAGAGGAATGATTCTTGCAAACATTATGATAATTGAAACAGGAACAGATACAAATGACCACGTATCACATTATTTTACTTATATGAAATGCCCAAAATAGGCAGATACATAGAGATAGTGAGTAGATTCATGATTGTTTAAGGCTGGAGAAGTAGGGTAAAGTGGGGATTAGAAGTATCTGTGAGTAGGAAAAAGTTTTTTTTTTTTTTCTGTGGAGTAGGGTTGATAGTGATTGCACAGCTCTAGGACTATATAAAACAAACACTGAATTGAACAATTTAAATGAGTAAGCTTTATGGCATGCAAATTTTATGTTAACAAAACTATATAAAACTCCATATGCTTTTCAATATAAACATCATCAATGTTTTTCCAGGTAGAGGCAGTAATAGAACAGAAAATACAGGCTGTACAGCCTGGATGTGGAAGGAGAGTATCATAGAAGGAGATTATGTCATCTCCACCAGCACCAGTCCTTCAGCACATTTGGTTGAACCCTGACTATACAAGATCTTAGCATATCAGTCTCAAAAGATAAAACCCCGGAATATAAAGTACCTGCTGCTAGTAGCCATGTTGTGGAAAATATGACCGGTGTGGGAGAGGTCAAGATATTTAAGCTAGGAAAGGTATATCAGGAAGAGGGTAATAGTGAGCTTGTATTTCTTCCTTTCTGTGGTTTTCTTTTCAAAGAAGTTTTTTTTTTTTTTTTTTTTTTTTTTATTAAATGAGAGGAATCTCGAAGCTTCAGCAACAGCTCTCAAGGAACCTACTCAACACAGTTTAACTCATGAATACAATTCTGTGGACTTGTCTATGTATACATTCAACACAGTAGCACCTCGATGTGCACAGGAAAAAATAGCTACAATACCCAAGACAGATATTAGATACTAATGAACAGCAGATTCTATTTGACAAATGTAAATGAAACCAGGCAAGGAATTTTCACCACTTACTACTACTATTCCATGGAGCAAGGGAACAAGAAGTACAGTGAGGGCCTGACATAAAAGCCCCATAAAACTGTAAATTCCAAAATATTCATATTCTCTTTGAGGACTTCATAAACTGCAGTCATGTTGCAAAGAAAGAACATATTTTTGACATGCATGTTTCTAGGCTACGTTTTTAGACAACAAGATAAAATAAACCCTTCTTGTATAATACAAAACCTCACAGGTTGTTTAATATTTTCAACTTCGTTTTTGAAATATATATTTTTATTTTTGAGCACTTAATATATTTCATATCATTTCCAAACCTCCATTTCTGCCTTCCCACATTTCCATGTTACTTCCCCACACTCTCTCAGTGTTTAGGGATGACCACCATTTGAAATGGGATTGAATAATATGTCAGGGAGCTCGTTACTGAAGAAAATTGATTGTCCTGTCCCCAGCAGACTTTTATTGCCTGTCAAAATTCACCAAAAACTTTCTTTCACAACAGATGGAGACTATTAGACAATGGGTCAAAATGCAGAGAAAAAGTGCCCAACATGAACTGATAGATGTATAATGCAACTGCTATATCTAAGGCTCAGAGAATGTCATGGAAGAGGAGGGGAAGAAAGATTATGAGTCCGAACACCAGGATGCCTGCTGCTAGATAATGACTTTGGTACATGACAAGAAAGCTGCACCCACGAAATCTCAATAATATGGTTCCTGAAACAAGACCTCTGAAATGACAGCACCAGTTGACATGCCAGTGTAGATGGCGGAGATTTCACAAGGTCCCATCTCTAAGAGAAAGGTTTCTTTGATTCTTTTCCTTCCACTGTTCTATCTCTGAAAAAAATTGTCTCATCCCTTGCTTTCTTTTGTGTTTTCTGTGTAAAACCTAAACTAATAAGTTTTAGATGAAAACTTAGGTTATTCTTTCCAAAATAAACGATGTAACAGCTCTCTTTGCAAACAAACATAAGACAGATAAATAGTTTGGCTTGTAGTAAAATCTACTCCAATGACACTACAAATGTAAGTAAATGAAATAGCATCACAATCATTAGAAACCTATTAGCAATTACAATTTTTACAAGCAATGCATTTTTCCTTAATCTTTTCAATATTATTTGGAGAAGAAAGATGGCGGCTCTTTCATATCCTTGAGATCACATTCATTACGCCTTCCTAGTTAGATCAATGTGGTACATAAAGTCTGAATCTTTGGAGGACTTTAAAGTCTTCCTTTAGCTATTCATCCACAAGTAATTCACTTGTTTATTTAAAAACTCCACTGTTTAAACAGGAGTGGGATCTATACATGTAATCCCAGCACTTGGGAAGCTGAGGCAGGAGGATTGCAGTGGGTTGAAAGTCAACCTGGAATACCAAGTGAGTTCCAGGCCAGTTTAGGCTATAGAGTGAGATCATGTCTCAACAAAGAAAAACAAAACAAAAAACAAACATAAAACAAAATTATCACTATTGTACTGTTGCAGACATAACACAATAGTACAAGACTTAACCTGGCATTCATGAAGCCTAGAATTTGGTCTCAGCACCACCAAAATTTCAGGATACATGTACACAGGCACAAAAACTCCAATAAAAGAAATTAAATACCTCTATAATGAAAATTTTAAGATACCGAAGAAAGAAATTTGGAAGAGACCAGAAAATGGGAAGACTTCCCATAGTTATAGACTGGAAGAATTAATATTGCAAAAATGGTCACCCTACCAAAGCAATCTACTGATTTATTGTAATCCCAGTAAAAACACCATGGCTTTTCTTCACAGACTAGAAAAAATAATCTCAAAATTTATATGGAAGCACCAAAGACCAAACATAGCCCAAGCAATCCTGGACAAAAACACTACTGCATGGCTGTACCACCATACCTAGTTTTAAATTATACTAGAGAGCCATACAAATAAGATCATGGAACTAGCACAAAGTCAGACACTTCCATCAGTGAATTAACACACCAGATATAAATTCATGCAATTACAACTACCTGAACTTGGACAAAGATACAAAAAATATACATTAGAGAAAAGACAGCATCTTCAAAAAATGGTACTGAGAAAACTGGACTTCAAAATGCAGAGAAATGAAAAACTGGATCCTTAGCTCTCACCTTGTACAAAACTCAACTCTAAATGGATCAAGAACATCAACATAAGACCTGATATCCTGAAAGTGCTAGCACAAAACATTGGAAGTACACTTCAAATTAAGGACTTTCTGAATAAAGCTTTGGTAGTGCAGGAAATAAGATCAGCAATGGGATCCTGTGAAACTAAAAACTTTCTGTACGGCAAAGGAAACTGTGAAATGAATAAAGCGACAGTCCACAGAATGGGAGAAAATGATTGCTGGCTATACCTCTGACAGAAGATTAGAATACACAAGTATTTAAAAAATCCAAGCATTAAGATAGCAAACAACTCAAAAAAGGGCTACGGAACTGAACAGAAAGTTCTCAAAAGAAAAAAATACAACTACCTAATAAATACTTTAAAAAGTCCAGAAATGAGCTACCTGATAGGTTATCCAATCCCTAATGAACACATGTGCCTAGTAGCAACACTAAATGGACTCAACAGGATATAAATATATGTATATTTATTATATACATATTTATATATTTATATGTAACAATAATAATTAAAGAAAAAGGTTAGGAAGAGAGAGAGGAGTTAAGGGAGGGTAAAGGGTAGAAGAACGGAAATGATGTAAAACCAGTACATGCCACACGTTCTCTTGAAGATGAAGGTACTAGCTTCTAGTCTCTTGTTTTGTGTGTTTAACCTGGAGTACACATGGAAGCCACGGATACAAAATCCGGCCATTGGGGTGGGGCCATGAATTAAGAGCTGGGGGAATAGTAGAATATAGGTAAAATACAAGGAGCAGAAATATCCGTGTTGGTAATGAGAGTGATGGGGCTGCGGAAACGAGGCGGCAAAGGAAGCAGTAAGCAATCTGAAGTATCCATGAAAAAGCTGCGTGAGAATCTATGATCCTGAACCCAAGTGAGAAATTCAAGAAGGGATAACAGAACACATGTGCTATGAAAGAATGGGGGGAGGAGGGTTTGTGGGAGCTAAAGATTTAACAGGGGGCGAGGGAAGGTAGGGACAGTTGGAGAGTTTATCAGAAAAAAAGATATTTGAAGAAGTCTTGTGAAACCCCAACCAGTTTGTAAGTTAATTAAAAATACAAAAATTAAAAGGGGGATTTTAAAAAAATGTGCCGCTCATAGGTGGATAACGCTGTCTCAAGAAGACATGGGTTATTAAATGAAAATCTCAGTGGCAGGCAGTGTTATCGACCAGGGCGGCTCCAGAGCCACCCCAAACAATAAAGGCTCTTGATCTTGCTCTTGGCTGCTTCCTGTAATTGGATGATAAGACATATTGCTGAAGACACCACACACTTACGTTGTAGGACACGGAGAAACAAACTTTGAACTGACTGGAAGAGTTCCTCACTGTTGGCTAACTTTCATAGTGCTAAAAGGTATTATGCAGGCTGTTGGGGGAAGGAGAATCACTTTTCTTTAAGAGAGGGTACTGGTAGGCTAACCATGCCCCAGTGGATGAGTTCACAACGAGGTGTGTATAAGCAGCACTAATTTGACTCAGTCTGTTATTAAAAGAAAAGGACATTAAGTTTGGAAGGAGATGTATTGTGAGGTTAGGGGAGTTTGGAATGAGGGAGTAGAGGTAGATACAATAATTGCATACCTGAATGAAATTTTCAAAGAATAAATTTTAACAAGCTATTTATTTTGGTGCACTTTCCATTTTGATAAGCCTAATAGTCTTTGCTGTATCCTTTATATCAGGCAATATGTAGTTGGTTAAGCAAACAATAAATAAACAAATATCACTCTTAAGAAGTTTAGAAAAGTTGTTTTGACCTCTTGCAACGTTTTGTTTAAATGGATGGATGATCTAACTTTTCTATTTCCAACTTTAAAAAAAGATAAATTGTGAATACTTTTCCAGTATTCGCACACCTTTGTTTTTTTTCTTTTTTTCTATTTTTTGGCTTGGTTTGGTTTTCCCACTAGGTTTCCTTGTAGACCTGTAAAATGTATCCATTCTTGGACCATTACTTGTACTCTCAGAAGTCCTGTTTCAATTCATTATATATTGCCCCAGACCCCATCAGAACACTGAAAGTGTAGTAAGCAGAGAATATATTTTCTATTCATGCTTTTAGATTAGAAAACCACTTTCCCTTATCTTTCCTAATAATACCAAGTCAAAAGTTGTCACACCTATATAAAGAAGGAAAGCCTAATTGATTGCTGTCTATTTCTTTGTTGGATTAGCTATAGTATGTCTCTGGAATTTGTCTTCCAAAAGCTAAGGAGTAATTGGAAGGAACCTTAGAAACATTTCATTGCTCTGAAGCTCTCTTTAACTAACACTGTCAAATGGGAGCACAGACTAGGCTTTCACTACAAAGCTAGAAGATAGCAGAATAAGATACAATGGCAATTATTTCCATAGGTTCTATGACTATATGACATCAAATGTTTCAATAAGTTAAGGAGTTGGACTAAACTGAATACATAGAGTGTTTACACATTCAAACTAGCCTAATGGAACATCAGGACATTTGAGCACATTTCTAATGATAAAAAAAAAGTAGTATTTTCAGGAATGTACATCTTAGGAAAGTATATAAATATCTTTGTTGTTTGAGAGGGTGGAACAAGACAGGGAATGAGCCAATCTAATGCTCAGCAAAACCTGGAAACATCTCTTTCTAGAAGATACATCAGAGAGGAAACATATTTAGTCATTGATATTTTTCAAAACTACCCTCTATTGGTGGTGTCCCATAAGATTTCCATTGCTGAAGTGAAGTTAGCTGCTATTTAGAAAAATGATACTTCCTAATGCATTGGCAAGATGTCTTCATCTTCTACCTTCCCTACACTTTAGTCATCTCTCATAAATGGGAAAGAATCGAACCCAGAGAAGGTAAATGATTTCGTACACTTCTTCAATAGTCATAATATCCCAGAGCAATGTTAGCCCACTTGTGAAGTATGTGTTTAGGTGATGCTGCAGTAAATTTAAAGAAGTTGTTACCCATTTATTTTAATCACTAGAAGTTCTACTTCTAATTAATTTTTTTCCAAAACTTTGCAAGTAAACTAAAATGTTGAGATAAATACATGTGTTTTGTAAATTAAAACTTGAGTTATTGTCTGTTACTCAATAACTAGCTATGTAATACTGGGAAAGTCTCTTTGCCACTCTGGGCCTCAATGATTCCTTTGCATAATGGAAGAGTGTTGAAGTAAAAAAGGAAGTAGAACAGGAACCTCAATCCACACACCCATTGAATAAGCTTGTGACTGTTTTTGTTGTTTGGGGGGCAGGATCTTGCTAAGGACCCCCAACTGACTTTAAACTTCAGACTGTCGCCTAAATTCTGGGATTATAGGCATGGGACACCATGACAACTAGCTTGCAGAAATTCAGTTAATTATAAAGGGAACAGAATTGCATCACAAAAGAAAGTTTGAATTCAGAAGATCCTGAGAAAATGTCAAAGATTTGAAAGGTTGAAAGGAACTTTAAAAGGTTAGAATAGCCCTCTATATACTATTTTAAATGATCCATCCTTCTGTGCTAAATATACTGCCTTCAAACAGAATACCATGAGGACATTCAGAACAAATAGAACGATTTGCCTAGATGTCAGAACAAGATAAATAAATACCAACCCAGTGACAAACCGGTTCATCTGTTTATTTCCAACTTTCTAACTCAAAGCCAAATTATCTGAGGTTAAATGTTTCAAAGTACTTTCTGAAGTACTTTATTTGAAGAGTTTTAATTGCTTCTGTTTGCTTTTCCTTAGCTTGAGCATTGTCTATGATGCTCTAAAAGTGTAGACATTTCAGTTGAATGACCTTCCATTTTTTCCTTTGCAGAATGGATTAGTATCAGACAGTAGGCTAAGGTTAGTCAGCAGACTTCCATCTAGTATAAAACCACAATAACTGTAGGAAGACATGATGCGCTAGGTTCAAATTCTCACCCAGTCCAGTGGCAGCACACCAGTCAAAATAATTTATGTCTCTGAGTCTTAATTCTCTTTCTGTAAAATGAAGCTAAAAATTGCTACCTCCCCCACTGGGCTGTTTTGAATATGAAAATATCAGAGTACTTTGCATGTGCATGAATAGCTTTTCAATAAAGAAGCCAGGGTAATCCTGAAAAGCACTTTAAGCACAATAACAATTTTCAGATTGCTGATTTGCCTATTTAGCTTTTTTAAACTAGTGTATTGACATAGAAAAATACATGGAAGAATTTCCTTCCAGAAAAGTGATTATTAGATTGACTGGTTGTATTTTATTCCTCAAGGCTTACCTTGAAGTCTAATGATCTATTTAAAACTCCAAAATCCTTATTTCCACTTACCAGTAAAACAGAAAAAAAAATGTGGATTGGTGTTTCACAGAAAATCACAATACACTCCAAGAAGCCCCTTTTATTTTATGTAGTAAAACATTTAAATCTGATATTCTACAAATATATGGATTGACATCTAAGATCACTACTCAGAGAATATTTAAGGTGATCTTAATAATATTTTAATGGGATTTTAATAGAAGTAATTATTTTATTTCATTTTCCACACAAAATTTCATCACAGCTTCCACTTAAACCTTTATTGGCTAACAAAACCATCTACTTTACGCCATGTGTATAAGTCATTATTAAATTTTTTTATGGATATATAATCTCAGAAAAGTGTTGTCTCCCTCTCAGCCCAATATTTTCAACAAAATGGCCAACATTTATTAAAAATGACAATCTTAGAATATTATTTTAACTGAATATATCTTGCATTATGCAAAATTCACCCTGATGTTCTTTTTTAAACTTTTTCATTAAATGAGTGAGAGGTTTGTCACGTATCTCACTTGGTAACAAGTGTAAGAGGTTTTATTACTATCATTATATACAAAGGAAATTGAGATTTGAAATTATAAAAGTTGGTGAGATATGCAAGCAATCTACCCACCTCCATCTCCAGACTAGAATATAGAATCACAGACTTCTGTGTTAATAACTCAATATAATAAAATAAAAATTAAACTGTTTAAATTGTAAGATAACATAGAGTCCCCAGCCATATCCCATCTTGGCTCTGTTATTTGCATCATTTAAACATTCAATAATTCAGACTATGGGAGCTTGCATTTATAAAGTGAGAGAAGGTATAAGTTATTTCTATATAGTATGCTTAGAATACTTATGATTCTTAATTTTTTAGCATTCTAAATATCCCATTTTTATCCCAAATATCCTATTTGTTTTTTTTTTATTTTAACTTCTTATACCTAGATAATATATTTCCACTAAGCCTAATCTTCTACTAGTGATCAAGTATTTATCAAGTACTTCCAGAGTTCAAAAAGAATTATACACTTAAAAATTCTATATATACATTGGACAAGTGAAGAAAAGCTGTCACGAGGAAAGTCATGGTTGTCCTTAGTAAACAGCAGAAATACCTTGTGAATGATGCAAATCTGGCATAAAACAAGATTTCTGTCCTTATCAGATGATTAACTTTTATGATGGTTATAGTGACACCTAATAATCAGTTTTCTAATGTAAAGAAACAAATATAGTAATTAAGTAAAGAGCATTTGGAATTTCCTTCTTGCCATGCAGAAAATAGAAAAGAATATATCAGGCAAAGAAAGAAACCAAAAGAACAGAACAGAAATTATAATTACAAAGGGAAAGAAAAGGGAGAGTTGCCTTCTTCCTCATCTCCACCCCTCCCTTACCACTTCCCCTTGGATAAACACAATATCCCAGGAAAAAGAAATATGGGGTTCTGCTTAAGGCTTGCAGGAGTGGTTTACAGGGGTCCTTCAGGCAGGCCAATTTGCATGAAAAGAGAGTTCTGGCATAGGGGATAATGTGGTATTTTCATGCTAATAATTATTAATTGGTCAGTCCTATACATCTCCAACTTACACTGCAGTTTGTCCCCAAATTTCTGCATGACAAAAGAGTTTACCAAGAAAACTGGACTAGATGCCTAATTGATAGTGGAAATAATAAACAATAATATATTGAGCTATATAAACCTTAAATAAAAAGTAATGCCATTATGGGGGAATGACTATATTTAAAAACTGCAGGAGATACAAAGAAATACAAAGGAGATGAGAGCACAAATTCCCACTCTTTTTTTTAAAGGTGGGGACTTCTGATTCCATCACCCCCCCCCAAGGAGAAAGACTCAAAAATCATTGAATTTAAGGATCATTTGACCTAGGGAGGACTAGTAGTAATGACCTGAGAGCAAGAAGTCTAGATTTCTAATCCAATGGTGGTAAATATTCCCTTTGTATAATCCCCTTTCCTGTCTAGTTTTACTTACCCAATCCATTCAAAAAAGAACTGAGATGTAAGGTACTCTCTACGTTCTTAGCATCTGATTTCTCTTGGCTTAAGCCTCCCCCCTTTCAGCCTACTGTTTTAAACTCATGTCTAGAGGAGAGGGGCAAACAATCCTCATAAAAGGAAAGAAAAGTAATGTTTTCTTCTCCATGTCAGCAAATTAAATACAAACAGAGTGATGGTGGGGATATACTGGAAATGAGCTTCAAGTGTTTTTTTTATTTTATTTTATTTTTTAACAAATAAGAAAGGCTTTGGGGAAGTGGAAAAGGATTTGAATAGGCTGCTGTATCTGTAAACAGTCCATAAACAGGCCATGACCCTTAGCCCACAGTTGCGGTAACTGTAAAGTACAGAACAGGGGTAAGATCCTGTCCTTAAGGTACCTATACCCATGTTTTAGGAAAAATGGGACAAAAGTTCATAACTAAAATATCTCATTAATTTGTGAAATTTTTTTAGCTAAATATTTTTTAAATCTAGAACTCTTTGCGAAACAACAATATACTTTTAGACTTAAAGTTTTACCTATAAAATGAGAATTTATGTTCTACTATACAGGTAGAAAGCACAGAGAGGAAGCCCCAAAATGTGGACATAAACCCAAGCATTTCAACTGTCTGTCCAGTGAACTTTGAAGGAGCTCAGTTTCTGTCACTCATAATCTTGGTAGCCACTCAACTTCTCCTCCCTCCATCCAGCCGAGGGACATAAATATCTTGCTTGGGCCTGGAGCAGAAAAGGATGCATGTCTAGCACCCACGTCCATCTCTCCACAGAGTGGGGATACGGGAGGCCATTTGACAGTTGACTTACAGACTTTTGGAAAGGAAGAAAAGGAAGCATTTCTCCATCATCTCCATTACTTCTAGTCCTCAGGGAACACTGTGGGTAAGTTTATGAAGGTAGGGAAACAAAAAAAAAGAGATGACAAGTTGCCCAGGAAATTCACATCCTAAACTCATTTTTCCTGAATTAGCTGTGACTTTGATTTTCCATTTTACAGTTAACCAAGGCACTTAAGTGCCTGGATTAAGACTCTGGACCACAGTACCCAGGAAGGCTATAAAACATTTTCAGATGAATATTAAGAACATGCTAGAAAAGGGCTCTGTTGACGGGAGGCAAGAGGTTTTGGCTAATGGAGGGTAGATTTAATGGCCTCTATGAAAAATAAAGTTAAAGTGGTTTGGAATAGCAAAAATAGCATTGAGGCCAGAGGACAAAATATTGAGAAATCAAAATTCAAATCCCAAATCCACTAAAGTACTCACTGTGTGCCTTTGAATAAGTCATTGACCTCTGTGAAGTTCAATTCCCGATCCATAAAGTAGAACTAATAAGAACCACTTAGAATCAGAGTACAGAGTAAATAAGAAAATAGAAAACATCTAGAAGCACTTATCAGTGAAGAGATAAATACTCAAGGAAATGTAATATTTGATCAGAAGCAGTTTATGCATGGAGGAGAGAGCCTTGAGTGTCGGATTTTCAAAGCAAATATAATGATGATGTTTCAAGTCTGCTGACTGGTTACTTGGCAAAAATAGAAACTTAGTTCATATACAATAATCTTTGCCACCCTCACCCCTTGATAGGTACTGAGAAAATACACAGAGTTTGAACTTATAAGAACAAGCTAGTCACCCACAGTTCTTATTTAGCAACTTTCCAGCTCCAGTCCAGTATCCACATTCAACCTTCCCCCTCATACACACACATACAAACACAAGCACACACTCAGCGGCTGAATCATTGCACTTCTGTTCTTCAGAAGACAAGATTAGATTAAACTGAAGTTACTCATAAGGCTTCGTTTTGATGTCCTCAGAATAAAAAGACACCCCCCACATTTAGGATCGCCATACTCGCTTGGCTATGAGGGAAATAAAGTGAGATTTTTTTTCCCTATTGACATTACATAAGTTCCTCACATATTAGTGAGATCTCTATCTCTAGTCAGTGGGACCTGAGATTCCCAAGATCATTTCTCACTTTCCTTGGAATCTAGCTTAGGGTTTAGCATAAAATTGGCCTTCAAGAAATGTATTGATGAAAAATAATACAAAATTTTTCATAATTTAATCCAACTGGCATTGTTGAGTTCAATAAAGATGTTACACAGAAGCTGGAACCATTCTTTAACCAAACACTGAGAAGAATCTTTCCCAGTCACTTATATATTTATTCATTAATTTATTCTGTAGCAAATGTGCAAGGTTGGAGGTATAGCATGTGTTAAACCCTGAGTCTAGCTCCAGAACCACAAAAACATAGCAAATCTGTTCAGTGAGCTTTAAAAAACTGACCTACTATTAGATATTTTTATACACATCCTAGCTCACCACACATTGTCTGTGTTACCTTGGGAATATGCGTTAATTACCTCCAGTTTCAGTTTTCCCCTTTGTGAATAACAAATGTTGATCCCTGTGCCTACATTCAAACTGGTTTTGAGAAGCAAAAGATATAATGTGCCTGAAAGTACTTGGTGGGCTTTCGGCCACATTACGCTTCGAGGGACTGTAAGAATTCAGTCTCAAACATGTCCAATGGCTCCATTCCCATTTTCCAGTCTTCCTTCATTTACCATATCAACCCAGTTCACCAAAGCTACCCACTAGGTCCTCTGAAAAATCATCTAAAACCTTCTTGGAAAGGGCAGCGAGAATTCGGTCTTTCTACCAGGTCCAAACAACTTCTAACTTACCTGATTTCATTTAGGACCTGAACAAATTAGTGTTGCCATCGAAAGAACATCTTGATATCAAATTCTAGAGCCATGTTAAGAATCATCCCTTTAGGTCTCACTGTCTAATGGTGGTTTCAGTCAAGGGAGGGACTTCGAGGAAGGTTGGTTTAGCAGGGAGAAAGACAGCATGACAAAAGAGTGAGGAGAGTGAGGTGGAGAAAGCAGTTAGAGCAACGTGGAATGGATGGCTGAAGAAGATAGACGCTTTGACAGAAAAAGGAGATTTAAGCAGTGGGAGAAAGTTTAAAGAATCCAGGACCAAGAAGAACTGTTTTTTTTCTGAACATTTAGGACTGCAGGTTCACAGAGTAAAAGCAATGGGCACAACTGGTTCTTAGAACATCCTCCTGTGGGCCTTCAGAAAACGCTTGTTTTGACTTCAATACTACCTTATTCAGTACTACCTTCAGCACTAACTGCACTGGAGAATAAAGCAAAGATATATCACACACACACACACACACACACACACACACACACACACAAGATAACAATACTTGGACCAGGAGTTGGAAAGGTAAGTGAAAAACACATTAATATGACACTTTCTTGTTATTCTCTCTTTAAACAGCAACAGAATTACAATTCCAGACAGGAGACCCACTGGTACAAGAGATCCCTCCCTCTCACTCTGGCTTTTATAAACTGACGGGTCCAAATGTGATGGGTAAGAAATTTAATAGATATTCTCTAGGATCGAGGGAGAACTTGAAGAGACTCATGTCATTTGTCCCTATAGAAGAGAGACAAATTCTTAATTTGCTTCCTACTCCATGGACTGGGGGATGGTCTTTGCTTCCTGAAATCTCTCTTGCTGCTTACAAATGACTCAGCAGATCTTTAAATATATACAGGCAAGGAGCTGCTCTGAGAGACAGCTTGCCATTAACAGAAACTGCTTTACTCTGATTGGGGTGTGCAAAGGTGGTCAAGAGGATCCTCTGTTCAAATGAAGCTCCCAAGAAAATTCAGCCCTGCTGTGTAAAGCTCCTCTCTCCATGGCTTATTTTTGGTCTGCCACCTGTAGTTTGCTAGCTGTGTAGATCACAGGGATGAGAAGGAGGATGGTTCTAAGCCATAGAAGGAATTGAGGAAATTCCTATTCTGTGGTACTGTGGAGGACATGATCCAACCTGTGCAATGAAGGGACTGGCTGAAATGTAGGGACTCCAAAGTCACCAAGGCCCAGACTTTACTTCTGTTTCCTGTGAAGGACCATGACCTCTGGCAGAGAAGAAGGTTCTTCTCACTCTCCCTCTCTCCTTAAGCCAGCTCAATCTTGCACTCTGAAACAAGCATCAACTAGTAAAAGATCTCAGCTGGACTGAGAGAAGTAACCTAAGAACGTGAATTACCAAAATGAATCAGAGTCCCTGCTATCTTCAGTGACCTCACGGTTAGATTTTAGCCAAAGTATTTTGGAAATAGGGATCTTTGTGGACCAGAAGGCCAGGCAGCAATAGCCTGGGGAAAGCCTATTCCCTTCATCTGTAGTTGGATTCCTAATCCTTGCTTGTCTGGCCTCATAACTATAACAATAATGGTGGTGGTGTTAGTGATGGCGATAGGTACTATTTATCAAGCCTTTACTACAAATCAGGCACTGCGTTAATGTTTTGTATTTGTTATTTTACTTATTTTCACAGAAACTCAATGAGAAAAGGCTTAGTATTTTCGTTTTAAAATGAAGAAAACTGTCTTGGATAGATGAACTTGATTAAAACTCACAGCTACTAAGAGTGTGTATTTAAACCAGAGGCTGTTACATATGCAAGCCTATGCCAGTCAACACATTTATTTTAGCCCTGACCCCAGCTTATTTCTCAAGGGCCTTCATCTTTTTTGTTACTTATTAAAATCCCCAACTATCCAGAGTATCCCTAAAATCATCCAGATGGACATTTTGAAGTCATTTAGAGGCTTTTAAACACTTAGGAAGTGACCGTGGCCAATATCGAGTTTGAGCACAAATCTGTGCCCTAGGTATGATTTCCAGTAAGTTCAGTCTCTTATTGAATGCCTTCAATGAGGGTGAATTTACTACTTATACCATCCTGCCAATAGACACACAGGGTGTGATGAATAAAAAAGGAATTACTATTTTAGCACTTACTTAAGTGTGATTTTTAGTTAAGATGCCTTATTTAGTTCTTACAATAATAATCCTGTAAACGGGACTGTTCCAAAGATAAAGAAGCTGAAGATCAGAGATGTTAGGTTACTCCCTTGAGGCTGTACAGCTAGTAAATGACTTTTCCAGAATTGAAATTCAAGTCAGATGTGGTTGTGGATTGGTTGCACTTTTCTTTAGCCCTTACTATATAAGGAACAAAAGCTCATGTAGTGAAAAAGGCCCTCTTGGGATTTACCCAAGTCCTTGAACTTACAGCATTGGCAATTTAAATGCATATGCTGTTCAAGTATGTAAGTTGAGTGATTGAAGCAGTTTAGGGATTTCCCCAGGTGAACTGAAAAGCAGATGTAGCATTTAGAGGAACAGCTGCTTTGCAGTTCCACCTGGTCAATGGCAGGGATGAATGAATGTCCAGTCTTGTCACAAACGGTGGAGATCTGAATTTCGATGTGAAATCTTGACAACTAATTCAGTGAGCACATACACTGGGCACACTGTTTAGGCTAGGTAAAACACACCTGGTCTTGGTAGACAAGTTTCCATTAGGATGAAAGCACTCTGAGATAAAACTTCTCTTTTACTTGTCCTCATTGCCTTTTCCCCCCTTTGCAGTACTATAGGAAAACAGTTAGCTTCTTCACTCCAGGAGAATCTGTCAGATAGATGCTTTGAGGCAGTAGTTATGTGCATTGCTCTGTGTCTCCCTAATTGTATTTTACCCAGTATCTCAGCTCTTCCATGCTTTACAAAACATAAGGTCCACATTAGTAGTTGGGTTGAACAGCCTAGGCAAACATCTTTTTTTCCCCCGAATTCTGTATTTTTATTAATGGAACTTACCATACAAGAGTTGTTTGTGGTAGTCAATACCACTAACTCAAAATCGCCTGATATTTATGGAATATCCATTGCATACCACAATCTAAGCTCTGTATATTGGGCATGTTTACATAGAAATATCCAAGAATCAATCTTTTCTTTTTTTAAAGAAAGTTTTAGAAAGACATCGGGTATGCATGCAAATAATCATAATTTAAGGGATTAAGGGATAAACATAAATTGATGATGACTTGTGTTTAACATTCATCCTCTCAGCTGATGTTCTCCTCTCAAATTCTTACAAGCTACAAATTTCTAGCTCTGGTTTACAGATGAGGAAACTGCAGCCAACAATTTTCAATGATATCACATCAGAGATCACTTTGCTTTGGATTGGAGGATGACATTTATCTTGTGAAAAGCTCTATTTGGGCTAAGATTAGAAGGACAAACAGTATCAAAACTGGGATAGCTTTCAAGGTGAAAAGGATATTGGGAAGATAATAATTTCAAAGAACAAAGGCAAGGATGATTTTAAGTGGCAGTGATTAGATCCAGTTGGCTAGACTGTAAAAGTTTTGTAAGAGAGTTGTAGGAATTCAAGCTGAAAAACGAAGAAACTTGAAAATCAGAATTTAAAAAAATTGTATTTTGGGGCTGGAGAGATGGCTCAGCAGTTAAGAGCACTGACTGCTCTTGCAAAGGACCAGGGTTTGATTTCCAGCACCCACATGGAGGCTACGAACTGTCCCCAAAGTCCTCTTCTGACCTCAGTGGCACTGCATGACACGAATGCACTCACATACATACAGGCAATACACATAAAATAAAAATAATAAATAAAATATTTTTTAAAAATTGAGCTTGAAATTATGAACAAATGGAAAGGAACTGAATTTGTGCAAAGAGGGTGTTGGGTAAGCGGGCACTGCTTGGGATAGAACCCATAGTCTCACACATGCCAGGCAAGTGCTCTACTCCTGAGCTATACCTAACCCAAGGAGCTGAAATTTCAATCCTGTATTACATAACTACTCAGTGCAGCGTGCTCTATTACAAACAGTGAGAATAAGGAGATAAATCAGACAGGGTTCCAACATTCATGGATGTTTGAAACTGGGTACTATAAAGATTTCAGTGAAATTTTGGGCTGGTCTGGTGGCATGGGTACAGTATGAATGAGAGAACAGCAGAGCAAGCTGAAGAGAAGAGCACTAAGGTCACCTTATAATACAGGTAAGAAATGATCGGCTTTGAATTTGGGTAGACTGAGAGCACCTTGAGAAACACTTCTTTTTACCACTGCAGTTCTAAAAACCTCCAACTTGGCATTTCCCAGACACTAGTGTCATCTCCGATGGAAAATGCTGAACCTGTAAGCATAGAGATATTGTCGGAGAAGAGACCACCATGTTCATGGCCACATCTGACCTGGCATATTTTGAGACAATACAGTATCTCTATTGGGTTCAGCAAGCATCTAAAGCAAACAACATACCATCTGAAAAATATGAGCATGGTTAAGATTTTTGTTCTATTATTAGATAATTGGTGACAAAAATACCTCAGTCTATCTTGGTCTTTTTCATTTAAAAGGCTGATCAAACAGATTTCAAATGAACAATTGGAAACTCCCACAGACTACAAAGTTGCTAACCTTGGTTTTTAAAAGAGGAAGAGATGGGCAGAATAAACACTCATATAACATGTTCTGGAGTTCTTTTTGCATCCAAATATTGAACATCAAATGTTTCCATTTTACACTCAACTTTTAGTTTATGTGACCGCCTCATATAACTAGATACTAGGCAATATGATGAGTTTAGAAAAACACTTTCTCTCAGGCACTGTCAGATTTCAAAATAAATAATTAAGCAGTTATTAATGATATGAGCAGAAAGATTGCACCTTCTTTAAATGAAAACACTGAGCAAGGCAGACGTTTGCAGCAGCCTACTTCCATTTCCACAATAACAATAATGTTGTGTGGCATCCATGTTCATGACTTAGGGGATACTGTGAAACCTATTTGGACCTAGAAGGATGAAGGTAACATTGTGTAAGTACTGAGGTTTCTCTTTTGATTTAATATAAATCCCACAAGCTGGCATTATTCCTGAAATTCACTTCCCTTTATCCACTCTCTGAGAAGTGAGGAGCTCTGCTCATTCAACTAAGTCTCTTCCCAATCTTGTTGATGGAGTTACTTATTGTTTAAGTAGCAGGACAATTCAGAAGGAGGGATGGAAGGTAGTAAATGATTGTGAAATGGGAGCCAGAGTGACAGAATAGAAAGGGAAGTGACAGTCACGAGTCTCAAGTTCAAAGTCTGATTCTGTTACTTACAAAGTGACTTTAGATTTTTTTTTTTGTTATCAGAACTCTTGAAAGAAACTGGCTAAGTAAAAAAAAAAAGCTTAATGTTTGAAGTTCAGGTACAATGCTTTTCTATTTTAATTTTTTTTGGAATATGAACACCACTCCTTTGCTTAAATATAGTGGATTCTGACGCAGGCTATTTTGCTTACATCTATAAGCTTGGACAAATTATTTAATTTCTGTGTGCCTGGTTCTTTATATATAACATGGGACCATGCACATGTGGAATTATTTTGAATAGCATGAAATAACACATATAAAGTAGTTAGTGATTAAAAAATATGGTCTCTTTTCTCTTTCTTACCTTAATAGTCCTCCTATTTAAGCAGGTATTCAAATCTGTATGTTTGTAGCTGACTTTCTAGCCACCTTCAAATTCCTATACTCTTTCCTATCATCTTGGTTTTTAATCCTTACCATAAACTATACACTTTTCACAATCCCTCTATGTCCTACAACCCCAAATCTTACATCCACACCACTAAGCTCATTCATGCAGAGCAGTGGCTTGTGTAACAGAGAGGTGTATAATGAAGCCACCTTAGTCATGAGCCTTTTGAGATGGTAAAGGTAAATGGCTTGGAAATGAGTGAAACTGCTGGTACACGACAGCAGTTAGCATCTTATGACTCAGGAGATATTGGCAGTTGATGGCTGGTAGATGAGGTAGAGTCACTTTTCTTTGCACATGTGGCCACTGGTAGGTTGCTCAAGCTTAGTAGATGACCATATACCCATGAGCATATGGGAAACACTAATTGGTCTCAGTGGGTTAAAAAAATGTGGCTAAAAGCCAGACTTCCTTGGGGCACACACAAGTTCTGTTACGTCCTAGCTCTGTTACATTTGGGCAAGTTATTTTTATATCTCAGAGCCTATTTCTGAAAGTTGATGTAAGAATTAAATATATTAGTCTGTTTAAGTGTAAAAATTTTGCAAATACTAAATAGTATTTGGAATCAGTATTATTGCTATATTTATTCTTTGTTCTGAGTATGAAATTTCCAATGTAGAGTTTTCCAGGAAAGTGATATACAACTTACCTTCAGAACATGATCTGAGTAGATGCAGGCACTAGCTTGCTGTGTGATCTTGGCCAAGTCTTCTATATCTGTGCCTCAGGCAACTTACCCATACAGTGAGCTAGCTAGAAATGATGGCTTTCCAGGTTCTATGAGCTCTAATGTTCTAGGATTTCAGAGTATTTCTATTCAGATTCACTGTAGGCTCCAACTTTTATTAAAATCCATGTTTTTTCAAAATTTAATTACTTTCATATGTGATTCAGAAAAACATAATGTTTTAGTTTGTTTGGATATAGCCACCAATTTGTGTGATTTTTCTGTAATTTAATTTAGTTACTTGGTTTAATGTTTGGGCAAGAAGAAAAGGCTAAATATTTCCCTTAAAAAGTCCTTAGACTAACACCGTAACAAATTCAGTGAATTGGAATCCAAGAGAACCTTAGGTAAGTCTCTGTCCCTGTTTATGCTTTTATAAAATAAAAAAGGGGGAGGGAGAACAGAAACATGGACAGCCAAGGTGCTCTGCGAGTTCCCTTTTAATCTCCTTGCAGAACAGGAAAGTTGAGGTCCCTGCATGAAACATAACTGAGAAAAAGCCAAGAGGTTGTTTACTGGATGGCACAATTTTTATCAAACTTTTGATTTCTAATGTCATGTACCTTCTCTACATACAGTCTTCATGATCTTATAAGTGGCTGTATCTTTTTCCAATTTTGACCAGTCAGCTTCGTCTCTTTTATTTCTTTTTCTCAATAAATACTCAATATGTCAAGAAATGCTACTGGCTCTTTCATCAAAATACATCCCCAATAGAGCCATTTCTTACCATCATCTCCTACTTGGATACTGCAGTAACCCCACCTCCCCACATTCCCTTTGCTTCCCATAGTCCTTTTCCACACAGATAAGATATTGCCAAACAAATGCACAATATATTAGAAAGTAGAAGACACTATGGAGACTAATCCATTCTAAAATCATGTTGCTGTGCTTAAATCCTCAGAGTAAAATTCAATCTTAAAGAATACTTATGATAACCTTGTTAACTTTGATGTCATTTTCTATCACTATTAAGCAAACTAGGTATTGTTTCTTCAGTGCCTTTTAGCAGCCCTACTTTAGGCCCTTTGTGCCTGCAATTTCTAATCTTGGATAGCCATGTGGGTCATTTCCTCATTTCCTTCAGGTCTCTGCTCATATATTACCTTCTCAGTAAGGCCTCTCTTGACCAATAAAATACAAAATATTCTTTCACACCATTAAATATCTTCTTTACTAAGCTGTTCTTCATGACACTTTGTGATATATAGATATTCTACATGTCTCCCCTCACTAAATTGTTAGCTCCAGAGAGGAATTTTGCCTGCCTTTTCATTGCTATATCAATACCTTCTATAGAATTTGGCATATGGTTGATGCTCACTAAGCATTACTTGGATAAATACACCATGAAAGTTAGAATAGCAATGTTCTTGGCACACAGAACACATGTAAAACGAATCTATCAGTCTGCAGTCTGGTAGGTGAATGGAGACCTAGAGGCCTTAAAAACTTCATCAGTTTCTCTCTCTTTTATTTTGAGATAGGGTCTCCCTGTATCCCCAGCTGGCTTCAAACTCTTTATGTAGACCAGGCCGGCTTCAATCTCACAGAAATCTACCTGCCTCTGCCTACCAAATACTGAGGCTAACAGTGCAGTTTCTATTATTGACAACAGTTATGTTTTTGCTTCTCTGAATCCTGTCATCCTTATCTGTTACATAAAAAGAACTGTGGAATAGAAGCAGGAACATAAGACTTGAAAAAGTAAGGATAAAACTGAAATCCCTATGTGCCTCTTTGAACCTGTTTGACTGTAGGCATGTAATTTAACCTCTCTGAACATGTTTATAGCATGTTATAATATTATAACAATCTCAAACCTGACTATTTGTACAAAGTACAAACAACAATAAAATGAAATAATGGGTTATAAAACTGCACTGTTAATTGCAGTGTTACTGGGATACATCCAGTGTCAATGCTCCTTGATCCACAAGAAGAAAAAAGATATCAAGGTGTCAAAAAATATTTAGTACTTTAGTTCGGAAAGAACATCCAAGTGAGTACCACAGAAGCTTATTTGTTATTTGGTACTAGGAGTTTCTGGCTCAAGTTATCTTGAGATATTACCTTAACTGTGTTGAAACCACCCAAGAAGGCTAACCAATCCCAGGGAAATTCTGCTACAGGACACTTGTAGTCCCTCTAGTGGCCTAACAGTGGGACTATTCTTCCACAAGGAAAGAATCTCCACAATCTTCAGAGAACAGAACCCATGATTTGGGGGTGGGGCACTAAAAAAAGTTCTGTCATTTACTTCAGCAAAGCTCTTAAAAGAAAAGACTGCCACGTTCCTCTTACTCCTTGAATTATTTGACTTGTTTTTATAATTTCTTCCTTCCCTGAAAGAAAAAAACACATTTATTTAGAAGTTCAAGGCAAGCCATTATGTCAATGGAAACAAGAGTAGAAGAAGAGCTCTTGATCTTAGCACTACACTGGACATCTTCATTGGCTCTCACACCAAACTCAGGCTCATTAATTATTCTCAAATTTGATTCATTACTCACATTATTGCAGACTTCTCTGGTCAAAGATATCAAAATATATTCTCAGCAAATGCAGTTATGTAGTCAAAGAAACTGAGGAAGAAACTAGTAATTAATTTGACTGGAGTGGTACTGTTGAATAAATGGAAGTAGATTTCAACCCCTTGCTTTAGTGCATGCATCATTGTCTTTCCAAAAGCACTATGGTCTATTGCTTGACATATCCATCAAGACCTGTTTCTTAAGTTAAGTCATGTCTCATCTGTTTCCATACAAGATTAGAGGTAGCCATAGATAATAAACATTGCCAACCTGTTTGGACATTGATCCAGTTCTTTTATAATGTTTGTATTTAAAAATTCATGCACACAGCGTTTTATTATACGAGCATCATGATGCTATGTTTCTTTTTGTTGTTTTTTAAAATATATCTACAAGTACCTTAAAAACTGTGACTCTGACTATCTCTCAATTGAGTCTCTTTTTAAAACCCTGTACCTCCTTCTGACATATGCTGAGGATATAGCAGGTGCTTAATGAAAAGTGGTGATTGACAGAGGCTGTTTTGATTTTAAGGATGTAATCAAGGACATCACACTTGATCATTGACCTCACACTCTATCACTGAGCTAAATTCCCAATATGACAGGTACTTTAAAAAATATAACTTTATGAGGGCAGTCTCTATAGCCTATTTGATCAAATAGGACCATTTTGCTGAGTAACTTGTAGTTCACTGATCATTATCAGGACACTACAGCTGTAAGTGGTTGCACATGATACTTAAACTAGCATGTTAATAAGACCAAAATTTAGTCAACTTAGGAATGAAGTTTATCTTTGCTTCATGGCTGTAGAGTACATCTCTGAAAGGAAGCTTACCTTACATGATAGCAAGTAAACTATTTCCCTATCTACAAAAACATAATATAAGCCATTATGACATTTATTTTATTCAAAGGACATCATACAAAACTAGAAAGTTAGGATTTCATCTGTTTTCACAGCTCTAAAAATCATCCAATTATAACCAATGACTTCTATTGCCTAGTATATCTTTATTCTCTTTTCATGATAATTTTGTATGAAAGGTCAAAATTATTCCTCAGTCACTTGCTAAGAGTTACTAACTCCAAATTCTAAAAGAAAACACTATCAACTAAAAAGTCACAAACACTATTTTCATCCTGCAAATTGATGGCATTACTGGTTCCGATTTACAGCTGGGTAAAACTGAAGTGCCTGTATGCTTTAACAGGGCAGAGGAAACTCCTGCCGTTTCTGTACCAAAGGCACAGGTGTTTTCAGTAAGGTTGCAGGGTACGAAATTAATATAATATATTTTGTCTGTTTGAGGGAGAGTCTCCCTGTAGCTCCCAGCTGGCCTGGAACTCACTATGTAGACCAGGCTAGCCTTGAACTCACAGAGATCCTCCTGTCTCTGTCTCTCCAGTGCTGGGATTAAAGGCGTGTGCCACCATGCTCTGAAAAGATTAATATTTTAAAAGCAACAATATTTCTATACACTGAGAAATAACAATCTAAAAAGAAAATCAAGAAAGCAATTCTATTCATAATGATATACTTAGGAATAAATTTTACAAAAGATATGCCAAAATTTACATTCTGAAGACTACAAAACATTTTTGAAACAAGTAAAAAAGACCTAGATAAATGAAATGGCATGCAAAATAATGTGTTGGAAGACTTGATAGCAAGAATCCCCAAATTGATCTACAGATTAAACACAATCCCTATCATAATTCCAGGTGGCTTCTTTGTACAGTTTTACAAGATGATTCAGCATAATATGAAAATTAAAGGGGCTCACAACAGCCAAAACAATCTTGAAAAAAAAACAGTTGGAAAATCATACTTCTTCATTTCAAAACTTAACAAAAACCTCCAGCAATCCAAACAATGTGAAAATAGGATAAGGAAAAGAAACACACACACACACACACACACACACACACACACACACACTATAGCTGAATATCTAGAAATATGAATATTTAGAAATAATGCCTCACATTCATGGTCAATGGATTTTGCACAAAGGACTCTGAGACTATCAAACAGGGAAAGTTTCAACCAGTGATTCCTTGATGATTGGATATCCACATTCACAAGTGTGAGATTGGACCTCTAATTCACAAAATATATAAACATTAAATCAAAGTGAATCAAGGTCCTAAATGTAAACGGATAAAATTATAAAACTCATAGAAAGGAACGTAGATATACATCTTTCTGTTTTAGGAAAACGGAAAGCCTTTTGATATGTGACATTGAAATCATAAACAGGAAAAAAAATTAGAGAAATTGAATTTCATCAACTTTA
>NW_008347808.1:3370442-3374003 GCF_000622305.1 Nannospalax galili | reverse complement strand
TATAACTCAACAGCAAAAATACAACCCAGTTAAAAATGAGCAAAGAATGAGGAGCTATATTGATGAATAATATATAAAAGTGGACATAAAACATATGAAAAGATGCTAAACGTTATTAGTCACTAGGAAAATATGCTTCAAAATGACAATGGCATACCACTTCACACCCACTAGGATATCTATAATAATAATAAAAAACGATGGGGCTAGAGAAATGGCTCAGTACTTAAGAATACATACTACTCTTGCATACGTTCTACTTTCAGTTCCCATCACCTACATCAGTAGCTCACAACATCCTGTAACTCCAGCTCCAGGGCATTCCAACACCTCTGGCCTCTGAAGGCAACTGCACTCATGTGCACATGCCCACACACCATCACAGACACATACACATGATTAAGCAAAATTAAACATAGATAACCGTTAGCAAGATATGTAGAAAACTGGTATGCTCATAAATTCCTGATGGGTCTCTAAGATGATGTGACCACTTTTGAAAACAGCTTTATGTATCACATGACACATTAATTCCATTCCTAAGTATGTACTCAAAAGAACTAAAAATTCATTTCCACAAAAATCTTGGACATGAATGTTTGCAGCATTATTATTAACAATGTTTAAAAGAGGGAGACAAGCACAATGCCCATCAAATAGTTGACATAAAATGTGGCATTATCCATACAACAAAGTATTATTCAACTCTGAAAAATAATGAAGCATTGGCACGAACTTTTGTGAAGTTAGTCACAAAATGCCCAGTATTGCATGGTTCTATTTCTATGAGCGAGTCCATAGAGACTAAAAGCAGATTCATGGTAACTCAGAGTTGGGAGTAGATCGGGGGTGGGCTGCTACAAGACACACAACTTTTTGGGTGAATGATTAAAATGTTCTAAAATTGATCATGGCAATGGGTATATATCTCTGAATGTATAAAAAGCACTGAACTGTATATGTTAAATAGGTTAGTTACATGGATTCTGAATCATGTCTCAATAAATCTGTTATTAACAAAATAAAACTCTGATATCACAGGATTTAAACTGGCACCATTCTTCAGTGGCCAGCAACAGTTTAATGCTATAAATTTGTCGGTGTGAGGCAACTCCAACCCTGCTGTGCCTGGCAGTTTGGAAGAAATCAGTATGAAAGAGAAGATTGTATCATTCATGAGTTTGCAAAAAGTAACTCATGAACTATCAACTCTGTGAAGAAGTTCCAGAATACAGTCCTTACTGGGTAAAAATTTAAAACATTAGAGTCAGGTGAGAAACTTCCAAATCTTTATGTTCTGCTCTAGAGAGATTTCCCTACGAGGTAGACAGGTGCTATGCAAAATGCAACATTTTTGTATTGTCTGTAACAGCAAAGCAATGATTACATTAATACCTCCCTGTCCTACTCAAACATATTTGAGTATTAGTCAATAAACAGGAAAATGTCGAGTAAGCGTAAGAGTTTTGCATCCTCTTATCTACTGTGATAGACAACAAATGGTGGTAACTACAGATCTTCATAATTATTTATAAGTCATCTCTGTCTTTAGAATAAGGATAGCTTAGTATGAATGAATGTCCTGAAACTTGATGGATTGCTAAGAAGGTAAGCTGAAATATAATAATTTCCTTAATATTCTTGGTTTCCCAATGATAATTTACATATACCCTGAGCAGAGTATCCTAGCCGGACATTACCAATGAACATTCTTACATGCAGATTAGGTGCTGAGCCAGATATACAGAATACATATTAATTATTCTTAGGGTCTGAGAGAAGGTTATCAGTAAAGCCTATGAAGAGAAAGCAAGAGACTAAAAGAGAGATAAGTAAGGCTGTGTAGATAGCTCAGTGCACAAGGCCCCAGATTAAATCCCCAATATGAGAGAGAGGGCAGAGGGAGAGAGAGAGAGGAAAGGGGAGAGAGAGAGAGAGAGAGAGAGAGAGAGAAAAAACACTTCATTAAATCTTCAAGTTTTCAAGGCAGCTGGAGTAGTAGCTTCCTCAGCAACAATTGAATCTGGCTCTAACCTCAAGGTAAAAAGGTCCAGATATTAGGCTATTCATTTTCCAATCCCCTTTTGCCATCTAGTCTTAAGAGAGAGATGCTGGGGTTTATCTGATCTACTACTCACCAGATTTTCTTTATAGAAATTCTTTAGGAGCATGCCACAGGTGTAATGAAAAAAATATCCTGAGAAGTAAAAAGAAGAGTCTATATTTCAACGTCAAAAGCATGAAAGGAGTGGAATAAAAGAAAATCAGGGACAGGCAGCACTGGAGGACGCTCCAGACAAAGAGAAAATGGAGGAGGAGTTGGGAGTTGGGGAGAGATTTCCTTTTCCCTCCCTGACCAACCTCACGAACTGTGATTTTTTTGTTTGCTTTTCATTTTTCAGAATCATGAGTTCAGGTCTTTCTATAAAATAAATACTATGCTTTGCTACATATAGCCTGTATTCTGTCTATTCCTTGCTTGAGCAGAGCTCCAAATGAAATTGGTGGTCTCCATATTACTGCTAGTAATGCTAATAAAATTTTCACATTAAACTCATATGATACCACCAAGAGCAGCCGCTGAACTTGTACAAATCAGGAGATGAAAGGATTCTTTGCTTTAAAAGCATATACGTAAACCAGATGTGAAAATTACGACTGCGAGGAAAAACACTTAACAAAGAAAATTAAATGTGCCGGCAAATTCAATATATTATTTCCAAGTATCAGCTCAATGAATGAACGTCTGATGAGGCAAAATTAGCAAAGCATCCCAAAATGACCCTGCATTTGGAACGCTGTAAGCTTCTTTGAACACATCTTCTACTGATGTTAACCTTTGATCGAGCTGACAGATATAGTTTGCACATGAGCACGAGGGCCTCCTAAGGCTGCATCTTGTGGCTACTTACAAATGGAGTGCCAACTGATATGGCTAGTTGGTCCTTAAATTCTGATTACAGGGACCCAGAAAGAGTGCATTGTGTATTTGCGAATCACAGAGGAAGTCCACTTTTTTCCTTGTACTGATCTTCAAAGTCCACAGGCAGAAATCATCTCTTGATCCTGAAGCAAAATTTTGCTTTACAAAACATGCAAACTACTCCTTAAAAGACAGCCAGGAAAAGTTTCTTGGTAACTTAGGAGGATGATGGAGAGGAAATGAGAAAATAAAAAAAAATAAAAAAACACTATATTTTAGAAAAAAAGTTAGTGGCAAAAGGCAGGACTTGCCAATCTCAGAACACTACTAAAATGCTACCTATTATGGACACTGTAATGCACCAGTTAAAAAAATAAATGTTTACTATGCTTCTGCACAATTTCTCTAAACTCCAATTCAAGTTTTTCCATGGGCTCCCTAGGGAGCCTTCTCCCATGAATAAATGTTTGCCATAGTATTGTGCTGCAAAGTTGTAGTCTTGTTTGATCTCCAAGAGAAAACAGCTCCATAAAATATAATCAAGGTTGCAAACAAGTCCCATTTAAAAATAAATTTTCCCTTCTGCTCAAACTCCATGCTAAATTAAATAAAAATAGGACCACCTTCCGTTTCTCTTT
>NW_008347808.1:3333958-3370428 GCF_000622305.1 Nannospalax galili | reverse complement strand
AGATCCATTTACCTGCAAATTTCATTATTTCATCTTTCTTTACTGCTGAATAGAACTCCATGCTAAATTAAATAAAAATAGGACCACCTTCCATTTCTCTTTTCTCAGAAAAAAATGTTGTTGATGTATTATATCAAAGAGTTAATGGTGCAGTTAGTCAAGTTTTAAAAAGTCTTCCCTCAATTAACTAATGTTCATGTTAACACACAATTGGAAAAGGAGGGAACACCAAAAGTTACTAGGACCTTCTAGAATTTTGAGATTTTTTAAACTCAAAATCATCACTTAATGCATACCATTTGGAGAGGGAATAAAGTCTAGGTTTGGCTTTAGAAATTCCTTCCCTTTCATCAAATTATGCCCATAAAAGTGAGGGAAAGAAAAAGAAAGTAAGAAAACATTTCCAAATTTAGAGTGAAATTGATTGCATTCTGTTTAAATCAATGGACGAATTTTCAATAAATTGATTCAAAAGATTTTTTTATACTCTGGAAACGGAAACTGTCGACCCACTAGACAGTAACAGAACTACCCTCCTTTACATGCAATAATCACAGACTAGGAAAGATTAAATAATTTTGTACTTCCCTTGAGTATTGCTAAATTTTCCCTAGTTGAGCTCAGTAATTTCAAGAGTGTCAATGAGGCATCCTAGCACAACAATCATTCTAATAGAAAAGTGATTTCCCCCTATTAATAACTGGGATAAAATCAGAAAGATGAGTATACAGTTGCTGACAAGAATTATTATCCACTTGCTGAAAATTCGGATTGAATTTTCAGAAATGCATCTTCTTAAAGAAGTGTAAGGAACAATTAGTTTCCTTCTTTCTAATTGAGCAAGTTGGGGTGGGATATGCAGGTGATGGAAGGTTCAAGCATCCTGGTAGGTTAGGAAGTACTTAAGATATCCCCACCCCCAAGACAAGTTTGTAGTGAAAGAGAAACTCCGTTCTCTAGTTGTCAGTTCTAGAAAATAATTAACGCTACCAAGTAAATCTATTCCCACAAAATGAAGACCTTTTATCCCACAGTATAAGCCATCACAAAAATAAACACTAAATTAACTGGAAAAGATTTGATGTTATCACAAAAATCTCTGAAAAACTTGTAAGACAGCTCTTAAAAACAAAATAAAGCCTGAAGAGAAGTTATTTCTTCAACAGCTCAGAAAATAGTATTTTATGAAAGCATAGCCTCCTCTTTCTTTGCTGACACTGGAGTAACAACTAATATGATTAAAAGAATACAAATTCTTAGATTCAAGTCACCAAAAAATATGTTACTCTTAACAAAGAAATTTTGGGTAAGTTACAAATACAAGAAAATAGTTTGAGAAACCCAGAGACATAAACCCACAGGGACATCAGCACCTTACCAAGCCAAGGCATTAATTACCAAGGCAAAACTCCCTATCATCAGATGAACAGGTTGTCCTAACTTACTGGGGAAATTTTTTCAACTAGTCTTCAAGAAGCTCAAGAACTGCAGCACATAATATTTTTAATTAGGTAAAATTTCTCACATTTCTCCTGTTCTAATTAAAACTCTGGGGGCAACATTAAGGTTCATAGGTCAATGACATTTCTTAACCAATTTTCCAGCACTAGCAACTCATGCTTTAAACATGCTCTTAAAATGAAAAATAGAATGAGGAGCCTCACTCCTCCCAATCCAGTATAAATTTCTGAGCACATTCAAGTAGCAGAACATTTTACATATTTTTGCAACACTGATGAGTCAAATTAAAATTTGATTAAATTGTTTATTGACAGTGCATTCTTTCTAGATCTAATGCAAATCTGAAGTAGAGACTTTGATGTGTTATGATTTACAGAGAAAATGAGCATTTTACGAGAGAAACCAGACCCAAGCAACTGAAAACACAGTCAACCAATGCTGAGAAATCTGAGGGAGTAAACTTTGCCCAATCTTTACCAGGAAAGTTGCCCCATCTAGCTGCTTTAAATATACCTAGTTGGATTCTCTAGACCCACCCCCAACCTTAGAGCAAGTCCCAGGTTGCTTCTGCAGAAGAAACTTCACACAGGAACCCTAGGCAACCAGACACCGCTTTCCGCTTTTCTTTTTCTGAGTACTGAGAACTGCATTTTCTCCCTTTGGAGAATGCGGGCTGAGATGAGGGTTTTTTTTTGTCTTGTTTTGGGTTTCCTTTTTTTTTTTTTTTGCCAAGTCCAATTACAGGCTGGGAGGTGGGTATTAACAGACCCACAGAGGAGAAATTTCCCGAATTTTTTATGAAGTTTCTAGGACTTTGAGAAAATGACGAAATAAAACAGTGGAGGGCTTATGAGCTTCATCTCTAAAAATGACTCGTGCAATCGGGTTTAAGCTCGGATCCCGCGGGACTTGGAATACCAGAAAGATTATAAAGGAGGATTTTAGGCGACTGGAGGAGTTTGTCAAGGAATCTGGAAGGGCACCAATCAGCACCCAGGGAGCAAGGAGAGAGCGCAGCAAGAATTTGGAGCGCTTAGGTAGAAAATTTCACAGGCTGGGAGTCCCCAGGAGGGCTCCAGATGTAGGGCAATGCTTCCTATGGAACTGGATTGAGCTGTCCTAGGATCAGTCAGAATGTTCTCTTGGGCAGGGGTGCCTAGATCTCCCAAGATGCACTGTGCTGCTCTGAGACCAAGGTCGAAAGGCTGCATTTCTACGAGAAACTTACCGCATGTCCCCGTAAGGTCCGGAGTTGTTCTCCATCCACGGTCCCATCTCACTTTTGACACAACCGGGACTGGGATAGGGTACTCTGTTCATCATGCCACCGGGGTACCACACATCAGAGGCAGGGAAGTCTCCTTCTTGGCCCGCCGGTCCTTGAGGCGGGGGATTGTAGCCATAGGGGGGTATAGGCCCTGCTTCATTTGGACTGCTGCCGCTGGCCCCACCACCTGGCCCGTATGATTGACCTTCTTCTGCTGTGAAGAGAGTGTGCCAGGAAGAGGAGGCCATGGCTGGGGGTGATCCGGAGCTGGGTCCCGCTGCACCCCCTCCATGTAGGCTAGCCAGGTCCCCGTAGCGGCACTGAGCAGCGGCCGCAGCCCAGGCGCTGCCATAGTCCAGTGGGTTCTCCAGCTTGACGCGGGCGTGTGGATGGGAAGGGGGTGGAGGTGGCGGCGGTCCGGTCACAGCAAGTGGAAAGTTGTAGTAGTCACGATTCTGGTATGCTGCTGCCTCGTCCACTGCCCCGGACTTGTACAGAGGCAGGGTGGACGGGAGCTCAAGTGTCCCGGAGCTACCTGCTTCACTGCTGTCAGAGCAGCCTAGGCTCTCTCCTTCCAGCCCTTTGGAGTAACCACCCTTGAAAGAGGAATACTCAGCAGCCTCTTCAGTGTCCTTGCCTGGGCCATCGCCCAGCAGAGGACCTTTGCATTCGGCCAGTGGCACGCATGGAGTGGGACGCACAGCGGGTGGACCTCCCAGAAGCGACGCATACATGCAGTCTCCCCGAAGCTGTTCCCCGGGACTGAGATGTTCCAATGCTTCCACACCTAATCCCATAGACACAGACACTGCTTTACACAACTCCTTGGCACTGTCAGATATAGTGGAATTGCCCCCTACGAAACTGTCCTTGGAAGAGGTGGGAGCCCCAGGGGCCTCCCTCGCTCTCCCGCTACTGCTGCCTTCGGATATTACCTGCTGCTGCTGGTGGTGGTGCTGGTGCTGGTGCTGGTGCTGGTGCTGCTGGTGCTGCTGCTGCTGCTGAAGGAGTTGCATGGTGTCGGCCTCACTCAGGATGTCTTTAATGTCAGTGGAGCAGCTGCTTAAGCCTGGGAAAGTGGGGCCCAGTAGGGACAAAGTGGATGGGGCAGCTGAGTCATGCTCATCCGGAGGTGCTGGTGGCTGCTGCGGCAGCCCCTTGCCAGGAAGCGGGGTGGCAGCTCCAGGCTCTGGGAGGCAGCTGCTCTCAGGGTGGCACTCTGGGGCCGACTGCTGTTGTGAAGGTTGCTGCTCCTCCTCCAGGGCCAGGTAGCCTGTCGGGCCTCTGATGTGGGCTTGGGGAGAGCCATCCTCACCATGCTGCTGCTGCTGCCGCCGCTGGGGGCTGGTCTCATGCCGCTGCTGCAAACAGGCGCCTGGAGGTGCTATGCTGGCTGCCTCAGGGTGCCTGGGTCCCGGGTTCTGGATCGCTTCGCGCACGCTCTGGAACAGGTTCTGGAAAGCTCCTCGATAGGTCTTGGACTGGGGCCGCGGATAGACCCTTCCTAGCCCTAACTGCACCTCCATCCTTGAGCTTGTCTCTATCTTCCACCAAATTCCCTTATCCGGCCTCCTGTCTTCTTGCTCTGAAGAGTTGGGACTGCGATGATGTAGCTGTGTCTGCGTCTGCAGCTAGCTTCCCACCTGCGGGAAGCTCCAGGGAAGAAACTCTTTTTTTTTTTTTTTTTTTTTTTTTTTTTAAAAAAAAAAAAAAAAAAAAAAAAAAAAAAAAAAACAAAAGCGCTCTGATAGCCTCAAAGTCTCCTGCAGAGGAAGGCACGCACAAGACAGGATCTGCCCTGCCAGGCTCACAGTCTGTCCCTAAATACTTGAAATAGATTCAAAAGATGCTCGAAAGTTGACGGGGGCGGGGGTGAGGGCGAGGGAAAATCCTCTGCCTTTCACATTCAGTCCATTGAAGCAGGTGCAAATAAGAAATGGGTTATTTTCTTTTCGTTTTGGTTTGGTTTCGACTACTGAAGCCCTGACTGCCTTTTCATCTTTAGATTTTCTAGCTCCACACACAGGGTGGGGGGCGGGCTAGAGGAGGTAGAGGGGGAAAATAGGGAATCAGGGACTCTCCTGGCGTGCTGCTGCTCCAGGCTCTGGATTCCCTTAAAGCCTTGTTTGCAACGTCCTGCAAGCTCGCCTGCTCGCAGCCAAAGGGAGTTACCTCTGCAAAACTGGCTGGCAGAGCTAGGGTGAAAGGGAGAGGGTTGGCCAGACAGCCTGCCGCGTCAACTGCTGGAGAGGGGACCCAGGAGGGAGTTGGGGGTAGAGGGGAGGAGGACAAAGGCAGCGGTAGTCCTACCCAGCACTTTTCTCTCTTCCTCAGAGTCTCTAGCAGCTTTTAGAAACTTCACTGAAGAGGAAAGGGTAGCTCCGGGGCGGCGGCTTCGAAGCCGCCGCGCTGCAACAGGCGTGGGCTGTGGCTGGGCTCCGGCTGGCACGGTGCGTCCCTTCAGCTGCTGTATGACACTGGAGAGGCTAGCTCGGTCTCTTTTCCTCTGTTGCCTTCTCTGCCTTCAGGCTTGCTCCGGACCCTCCGGTTCTCCCAGCAGGCTGGCTCCCAGGGATCTCCGAGGAGGCGCTGGGAGGTGGAAAGCAAATGCAACAGTTTGTGAGTCGGTCCCGCCCCTGCGGGCTGGCCTCCTCGCCTTCCCACCTCCTTTCTCCCTCCCTCCCTTCCCCTCCCCTTTCCTCTTCTCCTCTCCCCTCACCGCGAGCTAGCGCTGGGTGGCTTTGGAGAGAGGAGTGCTGGCGCAGTGTGGGTGAGGGCAGGAGGGACTCGCTGTGGCCTCTGAGGAACCCGTTTTCCCAAATACCCTTTGCTTTCCTGAATTAGGCTTTAGGCTCCAGAGCAGGAGCTTTAACTTGGAGCTTTATTTGACAGACAAGGCTACTGGATATCTAGAACATTAGCACAGGCCGGATTGGATTCTGAAGCCCATTCCCAAAACAAAATCTTCGGACTGGGGGTGGCTGCAAGGGCTCATAACAGTGCCAGCTACCAATAGCTTTCAAGAGTCCTTTTTGGGGCCCACAGGGACAACCAGAAGGGAGAGTCCCCCCAAATTAAAGAACAAGCAGCAGCCAAGCCAATTCCCCCTGGAATCTTTGAAATTCCTCCATAAAGGAAGATTGGAAGTCTTGGCAACCTGCCATTTGCTCTGGGACTCTGGTCCCCAGAAACCAGAGGTAATTTCTACCCCATTTTCTACCCTTCTTCCTGTCCTGAATCATCCCTGACAAGCACTTTCACTTCTCCAGACGTGCAAAGGCAAAATCACTTAAGTGTGCAAACACACGAATGTCAGAAACACTTTTCAGGTACACGTGGGCTTTTGATTTTGTGCAAAGCTTTGCCAACATTTGCTTGTATAGAAGCCAGTAGGTTTCCAAATTGTTTGCATTTTTTAAGCCCTTGAACTACACAATCCAAGGAAGAGCATTTACAGAAGACTTTTCTTCCTTTTGATGGACAACTACTAGTAGAGGTTCATGTGGGGTACTCCAACTGTTCTTTGTAGAGGAGTTCCCACACACTGTGTAAAGATACAGATGCAACTGGAGAATAAAAAGGTAGAGGAGATCAAAGGGGGTAGAGTTTTAAGGAAGGTTTCTTCATAGAAATATTGTGTGCTTCCATGGTTATTAAATTCCTTAGCCCTCTGGATCTAGGCAAGGTGTCTGTGTCCCAGAAGGCACATGGAGATTTTTCTTCTGAGACTCACATTTCAATTATTTTTATTGTAATTTTCTGTTCCTTAGAATTTTCTTTTCTTTTCTTTTCTTTTAGACAGGTGTTCATTATGTAGCTCAGACAGACCTTGAACTCATGATCCTCCTGATTCAGTCTCCCAAGTGCTGGAACTGTTGGAACAGGCCATTACACCTGACGTTTCCAAATTTTGCAGACTTCTACAAGAAGGGATTATAGCTGTATCTTGTGCACTTAGAAACATGGGCATTTATTGACCTTGGCCCAAAGGAGATTACTCAAACCCCAAAGAGGAAGAAAGAGTGTATAATCGACTCTGTTTCACAGATGAACAAACTGAAGCAAGGACATGTTGGTATATTACATATTAGCGGAACTTAGACTAGTCTTCTATTCCTTTGCTTTATTAGCTAGACTTAGCAATTTCATGGGCTTTTGGGAAATTATCATAAAAGAATGCTTTAGAACAAATGATCTGTAGATAGTTCCACCTGAGGAAGTGAACATTTATTTGCTGAGAATATAACAGGTGAGGCCCTGCTTGGGTATAGCATATTGCTTATTTTTTGGTCTTGCAAATTGTTCCTTATGGCAAAAAGCAAACTTACTCAAAAGATGTCAAACTGTGAAATGGGTGATCCTACTGTAGTAATGGGAAACAGGAATTTATAACTGAAATACACAGATACATTGAAGACTTTATTTGAATAGTCATCACAACTTGACACCTACTGATGCATGTTAACTATGTTTATTCAAAGGGGATTGAATCAACAGGCAGGATGGTAGAATGTCTCAGAGCCTGGAGAACTATGTGCCTACAGATTGACAGTGAAGGAAGTAGTTAATGGCCATGAATAAACAATGGGAGGCGGGAAGAAGGAAGTTTGAAGAAAAGAGATCAGACATATTTAATGTGAGAAATAATTTACCTTTCAACAAATGACAGCCCAAAAGGTATGAAAATCCAAGTGTGCAATAGTCTGAAGTTTATGCTGCGTCCACAACACCAAAATTGGTGTAACACTTTCCTCACAGAAAATTCTACCTATTAATATGCTCAAAAGACTGCTGCAGCCCTTAAGAGAGATACTGTGTATGGGTGTATGGAAAAAAATCTGTGAGTAGGAAAGCATTCTAAAAATTTGGAGGATCTCTTCTTACATTTATATTTGTGTGTGGGGGTGTTTATGTATAGAGGTCAGCAGATAACCTTGAATGTTGTTCCTCAGACACTGTTGAACTTGTTGTAATGGGGACAGGAACTTTCACTAACTGAGAACTCATAAAGGACACCAGACTGACTGGCCAGCAACTCTCAGGGATTCACCAGTCTTTGCCTCTTCAGTGGTGGGATTACAAATGTATAGTATCACGCCCTATTTTTGTTGTTGTTGTTGTTGTTCGTGTATGTGCCCTGGTTCAAACTTACGCCTTCTTCATTGAAAAAGAGGGGACAGAAAGACTTTAAGAGCCAGGAGTGGTAGATAACCACAAGGAAACAGTTTTCGAGGTGACCAGGAACTTGCTCATGTGAACTTACAGCAAGTGTAACAGCATGCACAAGACCCATGCAAAATGAAAGCAGACAAAAACCCAGCATAGAAGTGAGGAAATGGGTAAGAAGCCTCAGCCTTAACTGAGGCACTACTGGCAGCTGATCACTGCTGGTAAGGGAGAGATGGTCTTCTTTAAGGGGGTGATGCTAGATACGCTCACCAGGCTCCAGTGGATGAACTCACACTGAGGGACATCTGGAGACACAAACTTGACTCAACAGACTGTAATATATATGATAGAATGCATGAAATCCAGTGGGGGATGCAGATAATGGAGGGTGTCTAAATATAATTAAGATGCATTGTATGAAATGCACAAAATTCAATAAAAATATACATTAAATATATTTTTTAGAAAAAAAAATAGCTCTTCTTGCTTACAAGACAAGATTTTTACAGACAAAGCTATCTTTCCAGTCCCCCACTTTTTAAACTTTAAAGTGAAATAGAGAGTCAACAAGTACACTATGATCAGGAAATCTGACTACTATGACATATACTTTATTTGAACTTTCCGCTGTGATCTCAAATCTTATTTTCCTACTTTTATTTTTATGTTTAATATTAAGAGACAACTATTGGAAAATATGGTATAACTTCAGTACTTACACAATGTTTTGTCTCTCTCTTCCCCCTCTTTTTTCTGCTTTGAAATATTTTTAGCAGTTAAATAGAATTTCTGGTTTTCTCTCAGGTCATTTGAGTCCATGGTAACTATCCTTACAACTTTAGGGGACTTTATTAATGGTATCTTCCCTAGCTTTTTACTCTGGAAATTTTTAGAATGGGTTGACCCTGGGTAAATCATGGACATTTGTTGATTCTTGTCAGTTTAGTCCCTAAATATTTCACAAATTGTCTTATATCTCTTCATTTTGCCACTGCCAACATAGTTCAAGGCACTGTCATTTTCTAAAAGAAATTTCCAGCTAGTTCTTCATTGATCAGGCAAATTGATTTATATAATTAGCCTTATAAAAGGATACTTTAGATCTAAAAATCTTCATACATTTCAGGTTGATCAAATGACTAATTTTTGAAAATTATCAACATAAGCATATAAAAATATATATTATATTTATATATTATTTTATATTCATATATTTATATATGATATATATCACTGATTCAAGGCAGTAAGCTGATCTCATATATGAAAATTTTCTTTCATGCTTACTTTTACTTCTCCACTCCCTCTTTGTATATTCTCCATCAGGTAGTCAAGAATTTTTTTGTCAGTATAAAAAAGTTTTCTTTATTCTACAATTTGTAGCAATGGAATAATAAATATGTTCTTTTGACATTACATGTTAAGTAAACATAATGTTTTAGTATTCATTGATAGTCTTGCATGGATTAAGTATTGATAGTCTTATATGGATTAAGTATATAATTCTTTGATAATCTTACATGGATTAAGTATATAATTCTTTCTTCATTGATTCGTTGATATTCTTATATGGATTAAGTATATAATTCTTTCTTTTTTATTGATAAGTAGTTTTCCATTGTGCTGCTGTACCACACAATTTGTTTATCCATCACTTGTTGACAGACATGTTGATTCTTTCAGGACAGGGCTATTACCAATAAAGATGCTATGAACATTAACACAAAAGCCTTCATATGGACATATGCTGTAATTTCTCTTGAATAAATAAATACTTTGCAGTTGAATAGATGACTCACAGTGTAGGTATATATTTACATTTTTAAGAAACTGCCAAGCTGTTCTGAAATATTTATGCCATTTGGCATTTTTATCAGCACATGAAAATTCCTCCACATTTTCATCAGCATTTGGTATGGCCAATCTTTTAAGTTTTAGCATTCTAATTACATGAATAAAGATTTCTTATTGCATTTACCAAATAAATACTATGTGTTTTGTATTTACTTATTTTTCAGAGGAAAAGTGTTCTCAATTTTTACCTACTTTAAAAATTGGCTACATATACTTTATTATGGAGTTTAAAGAAATATTTGTATACTCTGGAAACAAGTACTATATCAGATAAAGATGAAAAAATATTTATTTTCTATCTTTGGTTTGCTTACAGTGTCTCAGCAGTGCCTCTTTCTTAACCTTCTTATTAGCACATACTCTTTGTACAAAATAATGTGTTTCATTATAGCATACTCACATGTGTGTATCATGCACTTTGATCATATATCCCATCCCTCGTCTCATTCATTCTTGCTTCCTTTCCCACTGGTTCCCTTCACCTCAGACTGCCGACTGCTTTCAGATCTTGCATATTTTCTGGATGTACATTTGAATTAGTGCATATTCATAGTACAAAATATTGGCTTCCACTGTGACCTTTAATGCATGTATAGCATGTGCTTTGATCATAGTATCCTCTCCTTTCTTGCATCCCCCTTACCACTGGTCCCTTTCTTGCCAAATATTTCATCTTCTACTTTCATGCTTTCTAAGAAAACATGGTATTTGTCTTTTTATTTTAAGCTTATTTTGTTTCACACTATAACCTCCAATTCCATTCATTTTACTGATGGCGAAATTTCACTCTTCATTTTAGCTGAAAACAATTCTATTATGTATTTATACTACATTTTCTTTATTTATCTGTTGATGAACACCTAGGCTGATCCCATACCATGGCTACTGTGAATAGTGCCATAATGAACATGGATGTGTAGATATCTCTGTAATAAAATGACTTATATTCTTTTGGCTATATCCTTAGAAGTGATAAAGGTGGATTCCATGGCAGTTTTATTTTTAGTAGCTATTAAAACCACTGTATCTTAAAGACTAAATATTTTAATTATGATAAAGACTAATGTATCTGTTTGCTTCCTTGTTAATTATGCTTTTGGTATCAGAACAAAGAATTCAGGATCACAAATATTCCATTTTCTGTTTTGTAGAACCTGTATTATTTCAGTTTTACATTTATGTGTATGATCCAATTTGAGTTCATTTTTATATATGTATATATTGTTTTCTATATGGAATGTCTTGCTGTTTTAGCACCATTGTTTTAAAAGACTAGTCTTTCTTTAAGTAATTGCCTTTAAAAGTATCGATTATTAGCTGTCAATATACTTTTGTATAGCATATCGTTTTAGAAAATTGAATCTAGCCATATCAGTCCCTTTCTTGAATCTAGTCACTGGCTTTCTGGTGCTCTTACTGTGAAAGTCCAAGTTGTTAACCACACCCCGCACAATCCGGCCTCTCTTCACCCTTCTGACCTCACCTCATACCTCTTTTCTCTTACTTTCTGAACTTCACTCACACTGGTCTTTATTCAAGTCATCAGATATCTTGCAGTCCTTCCTGCCTTTACATGAAATACTGATTTATCATTCTCCTCAACCTTCCAGTGAATAGCTACACAAAATGATAATTCCAGGAAGACTTCTCGAATTTCCTAAGCTAGTTCCGACCACTGCCCTCATCATTAATATGTTCTAATAGCACCCAGTATTTCTTCTTCAGAGGACTTCTCACATTCTATTTGCTCATTAACCTAAATTCTTTGAGAGCAAAGACCATATTGGTTTGTGTTCAAAATTAAATCCTTAGGACTCAGCCTGATATGCTAGATATTCAATGCTTGTGCTAGTGAGAATTTTCATCATTGTGACAGAATACCTGCCAGAAAAATCTTATCAACAGGACAATTTTGATGCAGTCTCTCTTCTTCCACTTTTTCTGGGCAGCAGTGAGGCAGAATAAGATGATTGGGATGGCATGGTTGAGCAAAGTTGATCACCACATAAGAGTCAAGAAGCAGAGATGGGGGTGGGACAAGATAGAACTCCCAATGACATACCCGAGTGAAAAACTTCCTCCATCTAGGTCCTACCTCCTAGTTTCCAGATCCTCCAACACTAGCACCAGGATCAGGAGACTAAGCCTGCAATATGTGGTCCATTTTAGAGGACACTTAATATCCAAACTGTTTGGCCTTCAAACAGTTCATGGCCACTCACAATGCAAGATACATTCAGTTCATCTCCCAGATTCCCCAGTCTTAATTGTTTAAAAGTTTAAGTCTTAAGTCTCACTTAAGGCAAAAACTTAGTTATAAATCCCCACAAAATAAAACAAAACAAATTAAATGCCCCAAGTACAGAATGGCACAGAGCAAATATTTCCATTCCAAAAGAGAGGCCTGGGGTCATAGGAAGGCAGGATCAGGCCATAGCAAGTCCAGGGCCCAACAGGACAAATCTTAAATTCTGCAGCGTATGTCTGACACGTGAGGTCCTTAGTGGCATCATGTGAGCTCCAAAGGTCATGCAAGTACAAGCCATATGACCAACCTCCTGGGCTGCCTATACTCATTTTCTTTGTCTTTCCTTAGCAGAAGTCTCTATTCTTAGCATTTCCAGCTGCTTGGGCTCTCCACTATATCTTTGATGCTCCTCTTACAACTTTTCAAATGTCTCTCTCAGGGGCTGCCTTCAGAGATCATTACCCTACCACACATTGCCTGATGTCCAAGTAATTTTATTTTAAATCTTGATGGAAGACTCATCATTCTGACTCCTGTATTCTGCACATCTGCAAAGCTACTACATATCCATCATGTCGACAGCTCAAAGGTCTGCTATTGGATTGGAGGGTGTCCAGTTAACCCTTTAACTATTTCTGCAATAACATTTGAGTTCCTAGGCAGCTGAGTATGGTGAAACAAACCCTGGGGAAACAAATATGTAGATACTCTTGTGTGATCATGGTGTCCTAGAGATGCTCTCATATCAAGAGAAATCTTTCAAAAGATTCCACTCTTTCATATCTTTGAGCCTATTGTGGATGTAACCTGGTAAATTCCCGACATGCCATCAAGGTATCATTCTTAAGATTCAGTGCAATATTCTTTTCAACGGCACTGCTATTTTCAGAAATTATCCCTTTTTTGCCACCAAATATATACTTTATTTTATGGTCAAACTGCAAGTTTTCAAAACTTTTTGCTCTGATTTTTACTACTATTTTCACCATACATTTGAATAAAAGAGGCAAGAGACCGGTGAGATGCTTCAGTGGGTAAAGTACTTGCCATACAGGTATGACCATATGAGTGAAACCCCCAGAATCCCCATTAGAAGGAGAAAACTAACTTCTGAATGCTGTCCTCTGACCTCCACATGTGGACTATGGCATATGTGTGCCCACACTGTCATACATCTCTCTCTGTCTCTCTCTCTCTCACACACAAGTTATAATAATAAGAAGTGAAACAAAAATGTAAAGAATAAACATGACACAGTGAGAATGTTGGATTTCCTACAAACTTCAACACACTTTCAACTCAATATTTCACAAAGTCTCAAGACATAGACAAAATATAAATGTCTTCTTCAACAGAGAGTAACACAATTAGTCTCTGGTTCAATGTAGAATTCATTTCTCATCGAATAGCCTTCCTTAAACCTTTTGGGTGACACTTTATATTAAAATAATGTTATTAATGAATATTTATTGAGTGAATGAATAGATCATTTTCCATTCAATGAAAATTCTGTTTCTAAACTTGTAGTTCGGTTTTGGGAGCTTACAAAAGACCTTATGGTTTCTTTACACTTCGTAATATAATAAAACTTTTATTTCAAGTTACAAGCAAGAAGAGAATCTCTCTGATGTATCCATCAAGCAAATATCATTAAATACTCATAATTTGACAGGCTCAATAATAGGTACTTGGGATTCTCTAATTAATAGGACATGGTGGGTCTTGCCCTTGAGGAGCACATTCGTGTTCCAGGAAATTACATTTGACATGGGCTGGAGATGGGGATTGAAACTTATGAAAATGTCTTCAGAATATAACCTTCTTTTGATATATGGCCATCTATTATTATTTATTTCACCTAGAAATCTATAAAAGAATAATCTGTCTTCTCATATATTCTTCCTGCTCATCAATGTTAGTGACTTTCATATTGTTCTTTCCCAGAGCTCCTGATCTGATTTGTATGATCAATCCCCTCTTCCAGGCTATTTTCGGCAAAATTAGAATCAAAGACATCTTTTTTGCCAAACTGACAACTCCGATCACACCTTTTCTGTGCTTTACAAAATTTAATTGCTTACACCAAGGATTCTAAACTCAAAGTCTTCCTTACAAAAAGTGAGTGTAGAGAGACCAATATTAGGGAGTCAAAAGAGTATACTAGAGTCTGACTGGTTAGGGAGCAGATACCTGATCTAAAGTGGATAGCTACTGTCAGTTCAGTTTGTTACCAAGAAGAAATGTGTCTTCAGTATTCCAGATGTTTTTAGTTACTTTTAAGAACAATAGTCCACATTTTAATGTGAAATCTCCTTATTTTTAAAATCTTGGCTACTAGTTCAGATACTTTAAAAACATCATGCAGGCTAACCTTCTGCAAACCAAACGAAACATATCTGTGAACAAGAATCAGTTTGTGGACTGCCAATATAAAATCTTCTAGCCTTCAAATTCAAGTCCAAGTTCTATAGTTTGTCCTTTAGAAGCCACCATAGCTAGATTGCACTATCTCTCTGCAGCCACTTCTACTTCTTCCTCCTGTAAACCACTCACTCTTCAGCCATATCAGATATCTTGGGCTTTCTCTGGACATAATTTATTCTACAAGACCTGACTAACTTTGGGCTAGGTTTTTCTTTTTTTTTTGAAAATTTGTTCCTCTTTTCCCCCATGACCAAATATAGCCTATCTTTCATAACACAGCTCAAAAATTATGTTATCTGGAAAGCTTTATGGGTTTAAAAATCTCAGTTAATTTATGTCACTTTATTTTTATCTTTTAAAAAAATACTTAACGCCATCAGATATTTATACTAATTTTGTAGATATAGGTCTTTCTACTCAACTAGACAGTATTCTGTCACTTTTACTTAATGTCATTTATTCACATTTTGTTTGTTCAAAATATAAGTGGAACTCCTGCTTTGTGCCAGGTGCTTCGGCCGGCACTAGAACTAAGAGTTCTAAATTTTCTGTTTAACTAAAACAAAGATATAAAGCATTAAATACAAGTACAGTACAAAAGTGGTAAAGGAAAAAGAAAGAGGGTTGTCCACACCTCTGCTATTTGGCTTCTAATAATACTTCACTACAAATCCCAATGCTATATCAGCACTATACATCATTAAGAATGACTTACTTCTGCATATGAAACTAGATGAGTAATTATTATTCATTTTTATAGAGGGCACTACTAAGGCTCAGAAATAATAAGTACTTTGTTCAAGGTCAGTCAGCTTATAAAGGGCAAGGCTGGGCCTATGAACCTATTTGTTATATTAAAAAGTAATGATGTATATGTTATTTGTAATATTTACAACAGCTCTCCAAGGGAAATATTGCTCATTATCATTCTCTTTTTTGGGGGGGATGGAAACAAGGGCCTCATGCATGCTATCCAAGTGCACTCTTTGCCATTTTAGTGATGATAAGATTGAGGCAGTGCTAGAGATTGAGACCAGGTCTGCCTGACGTAAAACAGACTGTCATATTACCTGGCAGGCATCAGCAGCAGTTGTTTATTGGTACTATCTATATAGCGTAATTTACTTTTCAAACCAGGATTTTTGATTCCTAGTTCATGTGTCAGGGATCATACTGAGATTCACACTTTAATTCCCATTTAAATGATTTCAAATCCTGAAGTAGGAGTCAACAGTTGGAAACTTTTAGTAAGATTGCCTTTCCCTCTCTACATAATCTCACTCTTGTTTAACAGAAATGCTTTATCCAAGTGTACTCTAGAAATGCCCTTGGCATTGTTATTTGCTACAAAACATATATTTGTAGATAGGAACATACAGGAAATCTCAGTTCATGTTCATTTTGATTCTACCACACACTGAGGAATGAGTCAATAGCTTCTAAAAGGAAAGTACTTATTAGATAATAAATGCGATCTATGAGGCTTTAAGAACAGAGTATTCTGAAGAAATCGGAGAAAAGTTAAAAGATGCAAGTGGGTTGATCACCATATTTCACAGTACTAATATCTTCCAGGAGAATGCAAACTGCTATAACTTCCATACTATCTATCTGAACTAACAGAACACAATGCTTTCATCTCATCTTTGCCTCTTTGCTTCTTGGCAGCAAAAAATACCACCTAAATTTTACATGGAAAAATGTAGTTCACAAAGAACATTTGCATATAATGTCTCAGGCTCTTTTCATCACAACTTTTGGGATTAAGTAGAATTTGCAATTCTATCTCTGTTTTACAGAAGAGGAAACTAAGTCTGGAAAGGCTCAAATGAGGGCCCAGCACATGCCTTTAATCCCAGCACTCGGGAGGCAGAGACAGGCAAATCTCTGTGAGTTCAAGGCCAGCCTGGTCTACATAGTGAGTTCCAGTCTAGCTGGGGCTACAGGGAAACCCTGTCTCAAAACGACCAAAAAAAGCTGAAATGAGTTTCCCATTGTCATCTAGCTATTCAGATGCAGAGGAATATGAACTAACATTCTCTTTGGTCAGAGTACTGTCTTCTGCGACAGGCTTTTTAGTGATTGGCTCCCTTCGAGCAGTGATCCATCCCCTACTCACCAAGACACAAATTATTTGTAGGTAATTGAAAAATGACTCCATTTGGAAGTTGAACAGCTCTGTCTTAAAACTGCGGCAAATTCCCTCAGTTGTTTCTGGGAATGGGTGACAGTGAAGACACAAAGTAGAGGCATTGATTAGATGCTATTGATAGATTCTAAAAACCCCTTATACTTGCCATCCTCTAAATGCCTCCCCTTCAGAGAAGTATGACATATTTCACAAGTCAGTGAGAAAATGCTCCAATCTCCTTCGTTCTAGCCTGGTCCAGGATAGTAACTTACATTAACACAAATCAATCTATGGACATCAAACTTGTTTTAATGTCTAACTAAGGTATATATACATGTGAGGGAAAAGAAGGACACCATTCTCTTGCACTTTTGAAAATGCAGGATTATTGCTATGAATCCTTGCATCTTAACTAAAGAATAAGAGACAAGACTCTGGTGCTTGCCAATTGAAAATCCGTTACTTAATTTAAATTGATTATTTAAATTTGTATAATTTGAATTATAATCAAAGCAATAGAGTAATAGAGTAAAACAAACAGTATTTTCCAACAAATCAAAACTAATTAAATTATTGTTTAATTGCCTAATATACTAATTCTGGCTATTTTCCATCATGAATAAAGTTCAATATTGAAACAAGGCAGATGAAACACCACAATCAAATACTAGCACACCACTAATAGTCCTTTTGTCTCCTATCCAATACTATCACTCCTTAGTCGCCTGTTTTCCAATGTTTGCCAAAATGCAGTGGTCATGTTCAGAAAATTTGTTTGCAAGATTGTTAAAAGCAAACCCTGTTACAGACAGAAAACAAGGTCAGGGATATGAATACAAAAGGATATATAGTGTGGGAAAACCAGTTGGATAGTGTGGTCTGATTAAAATTAAAGGACCTTGTCAAGAAATGCTTACTTTGTAACTACTAAGAACTGACATGTAGTAGAAATTTAGTCTCTGCTACCCATCCTGCTACGAGCTTCACATGGACGAATTTAACTGAAACGGCACTTATTCTGTGCTCAGCCACTTTGCTTTATGCACATTATTTCATTTAATCTTCACACTCTCACAAGGAAAGCACTATTGTACTCCCATGTACTCCTATTTTACAGATGAGAGAAGTTTAGAGATTATATAGCAAGTTAGTCAAGGTCATACATTCTGTAAGTGATGGATAAAGTCATGACTGATGCCTCTGAAATGTGGCTTTGCAGCTTATAGTATTCCGACTACTACATGGTATTTGTAGGTTATCTGTGTGGACATCTCATTGTCAAGTTACACAGAACCTCTCAAAGAATAGTTGAAGTTTTTACAGCACCCATTATGTGCCAGAAATTCTCTCAAGAGATATAAAATAGAAAATCAATCAAAGTCATAATTTTCCACATTAGTGGAATAAATTTTTATTTTGCAGGGCATGTTGCATTTGGGGCATGTTCAGCATTTAAGAGTTTTTGGAGACTTAAAAGTTTAATCCCAACATACAAATTTAGTTGGCAGGTTTTTATTTTTCCATCTTCTGCTCTTCTATTTCTTTGCTCTCTTCCCCTATTAATAGAGACTTGATTTTTCTAATGGAGAGAATACCATGATGTAACTCTAGCCTAGCTCTTCTATGGGTGATCTAAGACATTCTGATAAAACTATGGTAGAATTAATAATAACACAAATTGTTTTAGTTGGTTGTCCAGGCATGCTTGTAGGATCATAGAATCACCTTGGCTTGTCTTCCTCTGGATAAGGACTCATTTAATGTCAGAAAACTCCCCATCAAACCTCTTTGAGAATTCTATTCTATACAAACACTTCGGGGTGGCCACTAAATTTGTCATAGAATGTGGTAATACAACTGAGTGAGCCACTGACAAGGTGTTTCCAGATCTTCTCTGGTTGCAATAAGGTCTACATTGACAGCATAGATAGATGCCTCATCAGCTTTCATCTTTTCAACAGTGGATATAATTACTGAATCAGCACTGTTGGAAGTTGAGCTTCTATTCATATCTTTTATTCTGTAGCACCTTCAACATATCAGCTTTTTCCTCCATCTTCCTGACTTCAACTTCATTTCCAGCTCCTTTAAATTCATTAATGCGTTTGTTTTGTTTTTGATACAAGGTCTCCCTGTATCCATAGTCTGTGACTCACTATGTAGACCAGGCTGACCTAGATCTCACAAAGTTCTGCCTGCCTCTGCCTCCTGAGTGCTGGGATTTAAGGCCTGAACCTTCATGCTTGGCCTTTAATATTTTAATTATGTATTCGCCTCTCCAACTCCTCCCAGATCCAAAACCCTTTCCCTACCCACTCAACTTCGTGTGTGTGTGAGCTCTTTAAAAAAACTGAGTCCAGTTTGTGCTATCCATATAATCTTGGGTGTGCAGCCATCGACTGGAACATAGTTGAGCTACTAGGAGCCACACTCTTAAAGAAAAATTCCTCTTCCAGAACCTATCAATTGCCAATTGCTCCTCAGCTAGGTGTGGGTCATGCCTACCCTCCTCTCTATCTCCTCCATGCTGGGATTTTGTCTGGCTCGAGCTTGCACAAGTCTTGTGTATGCTATCACAACCACAGTGAGTTCATATGTGCAGCTGCCCACTTGTGTCAAGAAATCTCGTTTCTTTGTATTCATTCACCACTCCTGGTTCCTCAGTGGTCCTACTCTCCGGATCACTCTTCACCAGTCCCATCTTCTGGCAGTTAGAGAATTCCTCACTGCTAACTTAAAATAACAACTTTACTCTAAAAGTAGTAGAAAAATAGTTTAATATGAGCCACATATGAGTGGCCAGGATTAGGAACATGAATTCAAATCATCTTGAATGACATGTTCTGCAATCAAAGTGGATACATGAACTTTCATAGACACAAAACAGAGTCATCCATCAATACATTAGTGGAGGTAGTAGGTTGTGGGTTATAGAAGAGAAAGGAATTCTCTTCTGTAGGTTTCAAGTATTATAGAATCCTTAGCTTTATGGTTAGTGGAGGCTAGAGGTCTGCTCATTTTAGTGATAAATTCCAAGTGTTTTACCTAATAGTTAAAAGGTTGTTAGATCAGATATAGGGATTGAAATGCCTACTAAAAGCCTAAGAAATCCCAAGATGTTTTTGGCTCTACACTTACAGGATTCTCTTCCACAGTCATGTTATTTTAGTCAAACAAGGTCAAACAATCTGTAAGATCATTAATATAGAGGTGGCTTCTTCAGAGAATGTTACTTTGCATAAGCAGGTCTTGGCCTTGAAGTTCCTGGCAGGACATAGCACCAGAATGATAACTCTTTCAGCTTGTGCTCCTGGGATCTAGCAGCAATTCTTCAGGCTTAAATTCCTCAAACTTCAGACTGGTCTCCTGGTGCCTTGCTTAGCAGAGGGATGGTATCACAGCTTTTTCATTGGTGGGGGGTATAAGATAATGCTTTCATCCAAGTGCGCAACTCAGATTGCTGTTATCCTCAGCTGTTGCCAAGGCTCTAGGAAGGTGTTTTTATCTCATTTCACAGATGAGAAAACAGTAGATACGAAGTTATTTTTTCAATACCACAGATTTTTGAAAATGAAGGAGTCATTATCGAAGTGTGTTCTCACTTTGCAGTTTCTGTTCTTTACTTTATGGTATCCTGCATGGCATCAGTGCCTTAACCAACTTGGGCTCTGAATGGCTATGCTCAAATATTATCAGAGTAAGTGTCTTTGGGCCTAAAGCTTCTATCAGTAAGTTGGTTACACATAAATGTTTTGATTTCTTTACCCTACATCTCTGTCAATGCGAATCACTATTAGTATGTCAAAGCCTCCCAACTGGAACTGAGACAACAAAGTTTTGCATAAACCCTCAAACAAAATATCTTGATGTTTTCTGATTTTGACTAAATTGCTGGCCTCAGTTTCCCTGTTTTTTTTTTTTTTCATTCGTTTTTGAGGCAGAGTCTTGCTGTGCAGTCTTGGATGGCCTGAAACTCGCTATGTAGGCAAGACTGGCCTCAAGTTAACAGTAGTCTTCCTGTCTTTGTCTCCAAGTGGTAGGATTAGAGGCCTGCATTGACACCTTTCTGCAGGTTCTGTTGTTTTTTAAAAAATAGTATTAATAAAAGCAGAAAATACTTGTATAATAAAATTGTGTAACTAAAAAGTTCACCAATGACTTGCTTTTGATTTTTTTTTAACTATAGAGCTTTATTGGTTAGGAGACTTGGTTACAATAATAGAAGTCTAATGAGTTCATTTAAGGGAAAAATCAGTAACTTACACTACAAAGCTATTTATAATTAAGACAAGAGAGATGTCAGATAGAATCAAATTTCTGTTGAACCTCTGAAACAATTAGAACAAGGGACTCAAAACCACCAGGAATCTCTTTCGTCAACTGTCTCTGCTCTTCATAACATGTGTCCTCTATCTCTGCCCATAAAATGCTTTCTCTATTTTAGGCCAATGTGGGAGAAAACAGCAACTGTTCAAAACTCTACAGTTCAAGAGCCAAGCAGAACTGAACTTTCTTTATCAAACCCATACCTGGCACTGTTAGGGGGGCCAAGAACCTGTGACTAGATAGGTCAGTGACCCTAGGGGAGTATTACTAGTATTATTCTATTGAATGGACATAGTATTAAACTAATTCATGAATTATCATTATACACATAGATTGGTACATCCCTCAGCTCTCATCAGAGAGACTTCTTTTTTGTGGTATATGGGGATGAGCAAAGAACCACACCTGATCAAGGTGCAGAGAGTAAGATACTGTCTAGTGCTCAGCATTAAATCAGGCATCTACACCATACCCCTGTCTCTGATCAGGGATCATCACAGAAGAGAAGACAGATTCTAAGAGCCATAGGTGGTGGATGGCTACAATAAAGCAGTGTTTTCCAGATATAGCAGCATAGTTGCACATATGAACTTACAATTGTTGTAAAAGCATACACAAGACTTATGCAAATTCAAGCCAGACAAAAATCTCACCTTGGAGAGGATGGAGGCCAGAGACAGGTATGAATCTACTCCTAGCTGAGGAGCAATTGGCAATTAATAGGTTCTGGGAGAGAGAGAATAATTTTTTCTTAATGATATGAACTCTGGTAGGTCAACCATGCTCCAGTGGATAACCTCATACACAAGAGTATATAAAAAGCACAAATCGGACTCCATGGTTTCAGAAAATGAGCTCACAAAGCTGAAGGGGTGGCTGTGAGAAGAGTTGAGAGGGTAAATAATGATCAAAATACATTGGTATGAAATTCTCAAAGAATGAATACAAATAATTTTAAGGGAAAATTAACTTTTGAGTTTTAGCTCAAATGGATAGAGACAGAATTTATATTTTCTGTTTGGGAAAATATACAAATAATTCTTTGTGGATTTAAAAGTACCAACAGCAGTAAAAAGAATGGCTAATATGTAGTAATACCTATCATGTTTGAGGTACTATGCTTTGTAGTTTAGTTTTCTGTGTTATTTCCAAACTTACAAAGGGGGGGAGGTTCTAGAGAGATGACTCAGTAGTTAAGAGCACACACTGCTCTTGCAGAGGATCCAGGTTTGGTTCTCAACACCCACATGATGGCTAACTACTGTCTACAATTCCAGTTCCACTAGCTCTAACACCCTCTTCTGGCCCCCATGAGCATTGCATGCGCAGGTGCACTTACATGAAAGCAAAGTACTCTTACACTTAAAATGAAAATAATAAATAAATAAATAAATAAATAAATAAATAAATAAATAAAAGAGTCACCTGAGGAATTTTACTTTAGAAGCTTGTGTCAGATATCTATCCTTCAACTAGTTGTCACTAGGAAATATGGTTCTATTTTAAGAAAATCCTAGCATTTTTTAATTATACAAGAGAAAAAAGCCTATTTGTTATGAAAGTTTGAGACATTTCCTTTCAAAGAGAATTTTGATGAAGGAAATTACATAGTTTTCTTTCACATATGAAGAAAGTATACAGTTTTCACCAACTAGAACAGCCTGAGGACCTTACCAATGAAATTTGGAAATCCTTTTTTCCTGAACTTACTAACAGATCTTTGCCTTTGCTCAACTCTAGCAACAACACATAAATAGTCTACTCTTTGGAACTGCTAAAAATAATCTCCATGGATTTCCCCAATCACTTCTCCATCTCTCTTACATGAAAAATAGAAGAATTACTACTGCTTGGGGGAACATGATCTAAGAAGACTTTGATCTTAGAAGACTTTTAATGCTGACATTTTTTGGTTCTGCTTTTGTTATGTGTCCTACACTGGTTTTCAGTCTTTCATCTATCTGGTATGAATTCAGAAGAATATGAACATCGATAATATTCCCCAAGAATTCTATTACTAAATCCATATTTAAGATAGAACTCCATTTCCCTGGAAGTTTTTAAGCGTGAAGTTTTCCCCTCATTTATACATTAGTGTGAATGATTTGAACAGAGCATGTCCTTTAATAAGTTTGCCATGGTGTTGTCATTTGAATGAAATATCCCCCATAGGCACAATGTTTGTGGACACTTAAGAGGTGTAGCCTTACTGGAGGAAGCATGTCAGTAGGGGGTGGGTTTTGAGAGTTCATAGCCAAAACCCATTTCCAGTTTGTCTCTCTGATTCCAGTGTCTGCTTAAACGTGTGAGCATTCAGCTTTCTGCTCCAGCTGCCTCCTGCTGTGCCTGTCAGCCATGATGGACTCTTATCCCCCTGGAATTGTAAGTCAAGTAAACTCTTCCTTCGATAAGTGGCCTAGGTCATCCTGTTTTATCAGCAACAGAAAAGTAACCAATACACATGGTGAAGGAAGAATGGTGAAAACTGAAAGACAGCAGTCTTTTTGATCTATATACTCTATAAAAAAGAAAGGATTGCATTTGTTTTGTTTAATGTTCTACCTCTGGCTGCTTGCAGTGACATGCATTTAGGAGGAAGTCACTTGCAACTTATTGAATGCATGGATCAACTCTTCTTAATTGGGCCCATGTGGTCTTTGACTCTCAAGTCTATGCCCTATAGTATTAGGGAACCAAGAAAGACATGACATTTGAGGACTCTGTACTATCTATATTTTATTGATTCTTATAAGAATTAAAATATTTTGGATTAGACTTTTTCTGTGAGATACAGAGAGATGTTACATTCTCAGAGATGGAAGGTACAGATGTGGTATTTGAACCCATCTTGCTTCCTAACCCTGAATACGGCCAACATATTGTATTACAAAATTAGTTTGTATGTTTTAGAACCAGTGAGGAAAGTGCACTTAGGTTTTTTTAATTTTAGAAAATATTTGAATTATTTGAGGGTTTCTGATAATGCTACATTCTGAACATACAAAGGGTACAAAATGATTTTTTTCCCAAAATATTTCAAAGGATGGTGCCAGTCTATCATTGTCTGCAAAGTACCTGTAAGTCTGTCTGCTTTCTGTCATTTTGGTCCATTCTTTAATTCTTTTATCACTGAATTAGTTAATGACTAAGAACCCTCTAGGGGACCCTCTTTCCCCCCGTTTCAGTACAGGCCAAAACTATGGACATATGGTGTCTTATTTTAATTAAGAGAAAAGTGCATTTGTGTGTGCAAGTTACAAAAAGGTTCTAAGTGTTGTGCAAAATAATCATACTGGTAGCTCCTTCTGTTAAATGTTACTTGTTCTTCCTTAATGAGAGATCACTTCCATTAAATTCATTTCCTCAGAATCTTTCTTATGTGCAACAGTACCTGAAGTCATTCGCTTGATGATTTGGGTACCTTTGAACTTCCAGAAAGCTCATACCAATGTGATATGTAAGTGACTTCAATTTGTTTATTTTAGTTGTTAATGCATTTCTGGGCAACAGTTATATCTTTGACTGGTCTTATATAAAACAGTTTTAGTTTGCCAAGAATTTAAGATATTCAACTTCGTGCTGAAGTAGGCAATCCGAGACTCAGAAAAGGTGCATTATCACTCAACAGTTTTCGTAACTCATAATCACTAGCTTCTGATCCATGTAGTATTTTTGTAACTGTCTGCCTTTTGTGTTGTTTTTTCTTCCCTGAAGCAGTTTGTCACCTTCTTGATTGGCTGGAATCCATACCAGTAAAGCAAGGATTTTCTTTCAATGGGTAGTTTAAAATGCAAGATTGCATTTTATAGTCACATCAATATCATATTCTAATTGTGTTACTATTGGCAAAATGCCACAAATTGCATAATTTGTAAAGATCAAAAATACATTATTTTTCAACTGTAGCCTAAGATGTCCAAGATCAAGGCTCCCTCATGTTCCTGAATTACCCCGAATTAAGTGCTAATAACGTCAACATTAGTTATTTAACCCCGAGGCCATCACATTTCACTAAGTGTCACATATAGCTAGTATAAAAGTGAAGATGTTTAGAAATACTGTGGATTCCTCAGTTGCAGAATGGGGCATTCCTTTCCACCAAGATGATGTTGAAAGCAAAGAAGGAAATCCCTGCCTATCTGAAAGCCAAATCTGAATCTAATACACATTTTTCTTCTCTCTCTCTCTTTCTCTCTCTCTCCCTCTCTCTCTCTCTCTCTCTCTCTCCCTCTCTCTCTTCCTCTCTGTCTCACACAACACACAAACACACACACACACAAACACACACACATACACACACACAGAGGAAACACACACATATGTACAAGGAGAAAGAAATAAAGGAACAAAAGACCTGCACATCATCTACCTTCTGATGATCCAAGCCACTGGAGCTCTGGAGATGGCCCAAAGAGTCTCACAGTGACAGAGCCTGACTCTGTGTCATCAGGATCCCCTTGACTACTGTATCTGTTATCAAAATAGAAGACAACATACTGTGCCCATTGTGCATGTGAAGGCCAGAAAGCAGCAGATAAAACATACTGTAGATACAAAGCACAGATGCAGATGGTTACAGGGTTCTAAGTTGTGGCTGAAGTGGAGGCCACAGAGTTCAAATGGAGGAAGAGAGTGACATGTCCCATGTGTCAAGTGACCAGGAATCCAGACTAGAATGATACAGAGCCCTCATTGCAAACATACCTTGTGATGTGAACAGTCAATCACTTAAAGATCTGGTTGAAATGGCTGGAGAGATGGCTCATCGATTGAGAGCACTGGCTATTCTTGCAGAAAACCTGGGTTCAGTTCCCAGCACCCACAAGACAGTTAACAACTATCCATAACTCCAGTTCCAGAGGATCTGACGCCCTCTTCTAACCTTGTGGGAGTTGCATGACATGGGTATACCTACATAAATGTACGGAATGCACTCATACACATAAAATAAAAATAACAAATAAAAAAATTTAAAGGAAAAGAAAAAGATCTGGTTAAAGAAAAATTTGGGGAGGTAACACACATGCAGCTCTTAAAGGATGCTGAAAGAAAGTCAAGGAGATATGCTGTTGTTGAATACAAGATAGAAGAGTATGAAAATAACTGCTGAAGTTATAAAAAGCATAGTCTGAATGTAAGATCACTGAAAGTCACAGAAGATCTGGATGGCGAACATGCAAGGAGAGCAATGCAAAAGGTGTTGGCTACAACTGGTGGGATGCATATGGAATCATTGACCAGGAATGATTAATATCCCACCCAATAGCCTAAATAATCTTAATATCTCAAATGAGGGGGGTTGGCATGGAGCATATGGGCCCATGATAGATCACATGGCCACTAGCCTGAAACACATAAGCGTCCACATTCTGGAGTAAATAACCTTTTAGTGCATGGGTGCCAACAGGCTCAAGCTCATGTCCCTGGAATGAATAGGTGCCAACAACCTGCAACACATGGGTCCCACCATGGGCCGGTCTTAACCCTGATCCTAAGTGCATGGACTTGGCCATGGGTGACACTGGTAGTGCTAGCTTTAACCAGACTATTGAGATGGAGCAGGCCAACTTTGGAGGAAGCCTCATTGGTTCCTTAGGTGGAGTTGGAGGCCATGCTCCTGGGGTATCCAGAAAGGCCTACTAGAAATTGGTGAGGTTTCTCATTTGATTTTTACACGGAAGTCACTAAAGGACAAAATCAATGAATGTGGCCATGGGCTCTATGGTGACATCAAAATGGAGAATGAAAGTCTGAGAGGTATGTTGTGGTTTTAAGATTGAGTCTCCAGAGGTGGTGAGGGAGCCTGTCAGGAGATGAGTGGGATGAAGCTCAGAGAGATCGGTGTTTGAATCAATAGAAAGGTTTGAGTAGTTGCTGTTTTAAGCATTAATACCATACCTCCGAATTTGTAATATTTTTCATGTTAACCATTTTAATTTGTTGGCTGGATGTGTAAAGTGATTCAAAAATTCAGTTGCTTTTGGGGGCAGTTTGAATTACTTTTTCAGTGATTGGATTGTTTACCCTAAGATTTCAATGTGCATATTTTTTTTGTAGCTGTAGTGTCTTGTTGACATGCTAATATGACTTTGATAATAAATGCCATTTCCTGAAAAAAAAAAGACTGTGAAGAAGCTGCATGACGCTGATGTCATTAAGAACAATATCCTAATCAGACCTGATGCAGAAAAGAAGGCATGCTTAACTGGCTTCTGATAATGATGCTTTGGAGCTTATCAGTGAAACTTGGATCATCTAAACTGTGTCTGTCTGGTTTCTTTTGAAATTTTTTTAATTTAAAAGTGGGACATCATAGAACAATGTGGAAAGTTATATCCTTTGTATATACAATGAGACTTGGGCTCAAATTCAGGCTGCTGCTTTCTAGGTATAAAATCTTCTTTAAAAAGAATAACTATTCTTGTGGCTGGAGAGATGGCTCAGCGGTTAAGAACACTGACTGTTCTTGTAGAAGACCCGGGTTTGAATCCCAGCACGCACATGGCAGCTAACAACTGTCCGTAACTCCAGTTCCAGGGTATCTGACAGCCTCTTCTGTTCCCTGCGGGCATTGCAGGACACGGGTGCACTTACCTACATGGAGGCAATACATGCATACACATAAAATAAAAATAATAAATAAATATTTTAAAAATATATAAAAAACGAATAACTATTCTTTATTAAGATATCTTGATCATTTCCAACTATAATTCTCCACTCCAACTCCTATGCAGACCCCCAACATGTCCCTCTCCCTTCTTTATGTCTCCTCCTTTTATTGTATCCCTTGGAGTCTAATTAGTGCTGCCTGCTGGAATGTTGGCTGATCATGATCTCTTGATCATAGGGGAGGCTTTGTGCAGGTAATCAAAGTTGTGTGTTCATGAATGCAATGGCCATGTCATGTCTAGAAGATACCATCTCATATCACTCCTCCCAATCCTCTAGCCCTTATAGTTTTTCCTTGTCATTTTCTGCAATGCTCTCTGAGCCTGGCGAGGGGTTTGACAGAGATATCCTATGTAGGGATGAACACTTAAGAGTCAGTTATCCTCAGCACTTTGAGTAGGTATGAGTCTGTATTGTTACCCATTACAAAAAGAGGCATCTCTGGCCAAGGTTGAGAGCTGCATCAGTTTATGGGTATAAGCATAAACATTGAAGAGGTAGTTTAACACCATGACTACTTAGCAAAACAGTAACAATATTTTCCCCCTTAGGACCTATGATCTCCCCAATCATGGGCTTTTAAATTAAACATTAAGAATTTTTAAATATTCTTTTCTCACTCTCATCTCCTAAGAAAATATTGAGTACAAAGAGAAATCATTGGCTATACATAAACACAATATTTTTTTTTATTTTTAATTATTTATTTAACAACCAGATACTTAGAAGAAGCATTTCATTACAAGAGCATTGACATATTCAATAACAATTTCCAGAGCTAAGAAGCATCTCTTTCAAAATTGGCTGTAAATTTTTAGGTTTATAGTTGAATTATTACAGGTATACCATATTGTACTCAGTATAAACCCTATAAGACATAAAATTAAATGAGGTTTTAACCTTTAAAAAAGATCTCCATTTCATTATTAAAATACACAGTTTCATACAGAAATATTCATTTTTTTAATTAGAAAAAGCATTTCATTACAACAGCATTAACTTATTCAATAACATTTTTCTGAGCTAGGGTACATCTCTTTCAAAATTGGCTGTAAATTTTTAGGTTTATAGTTGAATTATTACAGGTATACCATATTGTACTCAGTATAAACCCTATAAGACATAAAATTAAATGAGGTTTTAACCTTTAAAAAAGATCTCCATTTCATTATTAAAATACACAGTTTCATACAGAAAAATTCATTTTAAGGCAATTGACATTGAGACATTTTCACATGCATTTCTAATCTCTATATACATGACTATCACTGGTCAGAGTCGCCCACCTTCTGAGCTCCTCGGCATCTGAGCATGAATACAAACTCGTCAGATAGACAGCCTTCCTCTCCCACTAGAGCCTCCATACGCTGCCATCCCTGCCACTGTCCACTGTGCTGTCAGCACACCCATCTATTCCAAATATTTTATGTGCCATATATTTTTATTGAATTTTGTGCATTTTATAGATTACATCTTAATCATATTTAGGTGCCCTCCCTTATCTGCACCACCCAAAGCCTCCCCACAGGATTTCACACATTCTGTCATATATACTAAAGCCTACTGAGTCAAGTTTGTGGCCCCAGATGTCCGTCAGTATAAGTTCATCCACTGAAGCCTGGTCAGCCTATCTAGTGTCACTCCCTTAAATACCAACTCTCCCTCACTCAGCAGTGATCAACTGCCAATAGTTACTCAGCTAAGGCTGGAGCTTCTTACCCATTTCCCCACTTCTATGCTGGGTTTTTGTTTGATTTTGCATCGGTCTTGTGCATATTGTAACCATTGTTGCAAGTTCATATGAGCAAGTTCCCAGCTACTTGGAAAAGTGTTTCCTGGTCGTCATCTACTACCCCTGACTCTTAATAGTCTTTTGACCCCTTATTGGGCAATAGTCCCTGAGAGGTTTAATATAGGAGTCCTATCTAGGGACGCAATAAAGGGAAAGAACCTGAGAGAGGGGAATAGTAGTTGACAAGTGTTATCAATGGGGAAATGGAGAAAAATTGGGGTATTTACCCAGGAAGGGATGGAGGAAATGTTATCCAAGTAAACATAGGGGTAACAAAGAAGAAGGAGCTCAAGAGAGGGGGGATAATACAAGACAGGTATTATCAATGGAGAAAATTGGGCACTTTAACTGGAGAAGAAGGAGGGTGGCGGGGGGGAGGAAGAGAGAGTGCTTAGGTGGTGTGAACAACAACAAAAATAGAGGGAAATGTATTAGCACAAAAGCCTATTGAAAATGCACATACAATATATGTATATGAATGCATGTGTGTAAAAACAAGGAACATAGTACCAGAAAAGAGAAACCTTCCTTCAGTTTATTGGTTAGGGTAGTGCAAGAAACTCTCAAAATAATATGTACCAGTGCCACAGCCCTTGATTGTCTCACAGTATGCAAAGACAAGACCTTATTGCTGAAGAAGGAACATATTTCAGACACAGGAATTGGAGCAAGGGAGCAGGAACTCAATATCTGAACATAAGTGTGTGTGTACCTGAAGGCTATATGACAAGAAACATAGTGCCACACAGGAGAAACCGCCCTTTAGTTGTTGGTCAGGGCAGACCCAGGGACTCCCAAAACAACAAAGGCTATTGCCATGGCCATTGATTACTTCCCAGAAATTGAAGGTAAGATGGCATTGCTGAAGCAGGACATACGTCGGTCATAGGAATTGGAACAATGGAGCCAGAACTGACCTGGAAGCTTCCTTCCTGAAGACTAGCTCTCATAGTATCAGAGGATACTATAAAAGTTTCTAAGGGAGAAAAGTCAATCAATGCTCCAACCTCAGCTATAAGCCTAATAATAGTGAAGAGCACAGCAAACTATCTTTTTTGGTGTAATAGTGACACTTTTATCTTGGAGGTAACCAACAGATAACTAAATGAACTTAAAGCCTGCTCAGTGTAAGGGAACTCACATGTGGCACTGAACACATAGCCAAATACACATGGCTGGAAAGATCCTAGAGAAAAACACATGTCTGTCACATCCCTAGACAAACATAATTTCTTACTGCATGCTAAATATGTATCCTTATATTTATAGACACGTATGCCTCTCTGCCTCTCACTATTCATCAAAGACACTTCTTTTGCAACAGATGGAGAATGTTATAGAGTTCTGCAACTACTCACACACAGAGAATAAGTCTCTGTGAGATGCCCAGCCCTAAGTGACATATCTACAACTTAACTTCTACACCCAAGGCTCAAGAAACATCATGGAACAGGGGGTAGAGAAAATATTAATGCATCTCTCAACTCTCACCAGCAGAGGTTCCTCGTGTATCTGAGGGTGATTAACACAGAAAGACACATATGGCCAAAATGTAGAGAATGAGACTCCAATCACAGGCTTTTGACCAGGTTTACAATACCAGACATTAAATACATCCTGTCTTCAGTGGGAAACATTACCCACCCATGCAGGGTTATCTGCGTTCAAGCTCCTTCTTTTGATAAATGCATTTTTTAACTAGCTTAGAAAGTAGGGGCATTACATAATGTTTTTCATGCATCCTCAGTTTTGATTAAGCCACCTGTCACTTCCTCTTCCCCTTCTAACCCTCCCACCTATCTCTGCTTAAACCATTAATCCCAATATCCTTCTCCTATTTTTATACCGTTTCTGTTCTATTATTTTTCACCCTTAAAGCCTTTTCCCCTCCCATTCTTATGGGCCCTTTTTTGCTTCCTGACTTCTACAGTCACAAACTAAAACTAAATTAAATCAAACACACAAATCTAAATATTTGAGGCTAGGATCCATATACGATAGAGAACGTAGGCCTGGGTTAGTATAATATTTTCCAATTGCATCCATTTTCCTCAAAATTTCACATTTATTTACAGGTGAATAAAATACACACACACACACACACACACACACACACACACACACACACGGCCTTTTCATTTCATGTTGATTGACATCTAAGATGATTCTTTCTTACTCATTGTGAACAGAACAACAAAGAATTGAACGCATAAGAATTTCTGTTGAAGAATGCAGAGTCTTTGGCATATACCCAGGGGTGGTATAGCTGGATCATGTGGTAATTCTACTCCTAGATTTTCAGGAACCTCCACACTAGTTGGTTTCCATAGTGTTTTCCACTTATTTGCACTCACATCAAGACTGGATAAGGTTTCTTCTTTCTTTAGCTGTCATTTTTTTTCTTTATGATAACCATTCTGGCTGAAGTGAGAAGGATTTTTAGAATAGTTTTAATTTTCATTTTCATGATAGCTAAGGAGGATGAACACATTTAAAAATTTTTATTAACCATTTGTAGGTCTTCTCTTGAGAACTCTCTGTTCAGTTCTGTTGCCCATTTTATAACTAGTTTGTTCATTTTATTGATGCTTACTTCATTGAGTTCTTTGTATATTCTAAAATCTAGTCCTCTGTAGATTTTCCTCTGTAGATTTTTTTTGAGGAAAATCTATAGAGCTGTCAATATTTTGTTCTCCAGTTCTGTAACCTGTCTCTTTACTTGACTGTATCATTTGCTACACAAAATATTTAGTTTTATGAAATCACATTTGTGGACTATTGTTCTTATTTCCTTAGTGATCAAAATCCTCTTTGAAACATCACTAAAGATGATTTCATATTTAAATGTATGCTATAACTGTTTCTCTCGCAAGTCAGATCCCACCCAGTACATCTCCATTCCATTCCTCTCACCCACCCCCACCCTGTCACGTGCCAGCCTTGAACCTGGGCAGGCTCCAATACCTCTGCCTCAGATCTCTGGACTAGTTTCCTAACACAGACTAGCTAAATTCCCTAGCATAGACTCCACAGACTCCTGATGTGTCTAACACAGACCAGCACTCCTACTAACCTGACAGACCTACCTACTACCCTGTCCTGCCATCCACCTAGACCAGTCTACTACCTTGCAAGAACCTGACACATGCACCAATTTATTTTGCATACCTGAACAAAAAGCAATCAAGTTACACAGACAATATAAACAAAACCAAAATTAAATTAAACAAAAGCAGAGTAGAAGTTCCTAGTGGATACATCACCAACACAGAACATCCATATGCCCAAAGGGCAAGGCAAAAATGAAAATAATATGAAAAACTGAGAGACTATGTCCCCAACAAAATCCACTAGTCCTACAGAAGTTCACTACAATGAGAACCACCTTAAGGAATACCAGGATGCAGAATTTAAAAGAACAATCATAAACATGATCAAAGAATTAAAAAAAACAACAACAAACAACTCAAAGAACTCAAAGAGGAAAGACATAAACTTGTGATGGAAGTCCAAGAATATACAAATATGTGGCTTAATGAAATATCAAAAACAATTCATGACTTGAAAAGTGAATTCACAGAAAAGATAGAAATAGTGAATAAGACCGAAATGGAACTGAACATAGGATTGAAAAACTCACTACGTCAATTAAAAACAACAGATGAAAACCTCACAAGCAAAATGAAGGGAATGGAAAACAGATTATCAAGACTGGATGATAAAGTTGAAGATCTGGACTCCTTAATCAAAGACTATGTAAAATTAAAAAAAAACAACAGGAATTATAAACATATATGAATTATAGGCATATAGGAAGGAGAAGAATCTCAGGTGAATAGCATTGAGCAGATCTTCAATAGGATTATAGTAGTAGACATGACCAGAACAGAAACTCTTCACATATAAACACTAATCGTACAGCACAAAGAAAGGTAATGAAAGCTGCTAGAGAAAACCAAGTTACATATATAGGAAAACCCATCAGAATTACAGATGAATCTTCAGTGCAAACTATGAAAGCCAGAAGAAGCTGGATCAAAGCATTCCAAGTTCTAAACAAGCATGGATACCAACCCCCAATGCTTCAGCAAAACTTTATCATGGTTGAAGGGGAACAGAGCATTTTTCATGATATGAATATGCTGAAAGAATTCATGTCCAACAAACCAGCCCTACAGAGAATACTTGAAGCAATACAAAGGATCAAAGAAAGGAATGAGTATATCCAAGAGGCTACAGGTAGAAAACAAAGAATGGCATAATAACAGAAACAGAAAATAGGGACACAAACACACACAAAAAATAATATGACAGTATCCAATACATATCTTTCAATAATAACACTAAATATCAATGGCCTCAACTCCACTATAAAAAGACACAAGTAGTGGACTGGATCAAGAAAGGAAACCCATCTTATCCTCAAGGACAGATAATACATTAAGGTGAAAGGATGAAAAAAGTATTCCAAGCAAATGGCTCTAAGAAGGAAGCACATGTTGCATTTATAATATCTGACAAAATAGACTTCAAATTCAAGCTCATCAGAAGAAATAAAGAGGGTTACTTCATTATAATCAAAAGAACATTTGGCCAAGATGATATTACAATTATGAACATTTATTCACCAAACTTTGGATCACCCATATTTATAAAAACAGTACTCCAGGACTCCAAAACATAGATTAGCCCCGACTCAGTATTGGTAGGTGACTTCAATACCCCACTCTCTTCAATAGATAGGTAAACTAGACAAAGAATAAACAGAGAGACATCTGAATTAAGTGACATCTTGTGTGAAATAGACCTAACAGACATCTACAGAATATTCTACCCAAGCACCAAAGAATACACTTTCTATTCCGCAGCCCATGGAAGCTTTTCTAAAGTTGACTACATATGTTCTGGGACAAAAGCAAATGTCAACAAATACAAAGAAATTGAAATAATTCCACACATTTTATTTTCTTTTAGAATCACAGTTATACCAGCTTTGTAAAAAATAGTTTAGGGGGCTGGAAAGATAGCTCAGTGGTTAAGAACACTGTCTTCTCTTGTAGAGGACCTGGGTTTGAGTCCAAGCACCCATACAGCATTTAACAACTGTTTGTGACTCCAGTTCCAGGGGATCAGACACCCTCTTCTGACCTCCGTGGGCATTGCATGACATGAGTGCACTAAACACACATACAGGAAATGCACTCAAACACATAAAATAAAAATAATAAATAAAATATTTAAAAATAGTGAGTTCCAGGACAGCTGGGACTACAGGGAGGCCCTGTCTCAAAAAGACAAAAAAAATAGTTTAGTAATGTTCCTTTGTTTTCCATTATAGTTTGAGTAGCATTTGTGTTAGTTCTTCTTTGAAGTTCTGATAAAATTAATCAGTGACTCTTTCTGCGCCTGAACATCTTTTAGTTTGGAAATTTTACATGACTGCTTCAATTTTATGTCTTGTTATAGATCTGTATAAATTTTTATCTCTTCTTGTTTTAATTTTTGTATGTCATACAAATCAGACATACCTAGAAATTGATTTATGCCTTTTAGGTTTTTGAATGTTGAGAACTATATGCTTTCAAGACAAGACCTAACAATTTTCTGGATTTGATTACTATCCACTATAATGGCTCCCTTTTCATATCTAATTTTATTAATTTGGGTCTTTTCTCTATTTCTTATGTTTCGTTTGGCTAAGAGTCTGTCAATCTTGTTTATCTTTTCAAAGGACCAAGTTATTGTTTCATTGATTCTTTGTAAAATGTTTGTTTCCATTCCACTAATTTCTGCCCCAATCTCAATTATTTCTTTCCATCAACTGATTTGAGGTTTGGCTTGTTCTTTATCCTGGCCACTAAGTTCTACGATTAAGGTACTTATTTAGGATCACTCTGATTTCTTAATACAGTCTCTTGGAGCTAAAAGCTCCCCTCTTAGAACAGGTTTCATTGTACTTGATAGGTTTGGGTATGTTATATTTTCATTTTCCTTCAGTTGTAGGAATGATTTTATTTCCTTCTTGATTTCATTAATAAAGAGTCATTAATAGTGTGTTCTTCAGTGTTCATAAATTTGTATATACTTTCACTTGTTGATTTACAGTCTTATTCCATTTGATCATACATGATACAAGGAATTATTTCAATTTTTCATGGATTTTTAAAGACATCATTTATGTTCTAATATATGAGATATTTTAGAGAAAGTCCCATAGGCTATTGAGAACAATGTATGTTCTGTAGCATTTGGATCCATAGATGTCTATTAAATCCATTTCATATATGATGTCATTTTTTTTCTTTTTTTTTTAATTTTTAAAAATGATTTATTTAATAACAACATACTTAGAAGAAGCATATCATTACAACACAATTCAATAACGGTTTCCTGAGGTAGGATGCATCTCTTTCAAAATTGGCTGTAAATTTTTAGGTTTACAGTTGAATTATTACGAGAACCTTGAGAGTGAGTAGGAAGGATGGACTGGCAGGTTGGCAAGCTGGCAGGCTAGTAGGTGAGGTGACTAAGCAGTCAGATATTCCTGATCAGGGCCAGTTTGGGGGGAAGAGATGACCTGCTCCTGCTGTGAGAACCCTGGGTTTCATCCACTTCTCTACCAAGATATTTACCAAACTCTTAAACAAAAGACTAGCAACTCCTCAAAGACCAATTCTGCCCTCTGTGATTTTGTAAAGTTCATCCCACCTTGCATGTCCTTTGTCCTGCAGAGTTTGGATCTGGCCTGAAGTGTCTTAGCTGTCTTTCTCAATTCTGACAGTCTCATAACTGTGCTGTCAGCATTAATCTTTGTTCAAGTTCAGACCTGGACTGATCTTCCTCCTTACTGTCTGAAACTCTCCTCAACCCACAACTCCCCTTGGGACAGGCCTTTGTAGAGCCAGGAGTAGGCTGCTGCTGCAAGGCGGCTGGGTGGAGCCTGTCTTCAGCAGCTTGGAACTAGAATGTGTCCTCTGCTCCCAGGGGCTCTGTGTTTAAAAACAGCACAGGCAACCCTCCCTGTGCTGGTGACACACAGACTCATGAGGGTGAATAATCATTTTGATAGTCATTTTGGGGGTAAGCAACAGAACAGTGAATAAAAACTCATCTCCAACTAAAAATA
>NW_008347808.1:3317019-3328224 GCF_000622305.1 Nannospalax galili | reverse complement strand
CAGTATTGGTTCCCCAGGTGTCTGGGGCCCCAAGACTAGGAGTGGCGCAGGGCTCAAACTAGGAGTATAGAACGACGAGGCGGGGGAATGGAAGGGTGAATGTGGCTTAGGGAGTCCCAGCGCGGAGAGCTGCACTGTAGACTTACCCCAAGAGGCCTGAGGATAGTAGTGCAGGCTAGGAGAGTTAGCCGGTGAGCGAGAGGGGGGGATGGAAGGGTGAATGTGGCTTCATGATGATGTCATTTTATTCACATATTTCTGCTCATTTCTGATGGAAAGCTATGTTAACTGGTGTGATTGAGATATTAAAATCACCCAGTGCTATTGTTTTATGGTTAATCTGTGGTTTACATCTAATAGTATTTCTTATTATTTGTTACCTGTGTTTGGAGGCTATGTGTTTAGAATTCAAATATCTCCTTGATGTGTTGTTCCATTAATTAGTATGAAATGACAGCCTTTTTGTTTTCTCATTAGATTTTGGGTTGAAGTCTGTGTCAAATATTAGAACCATGGCATTTGCTAGTTTGCTAGGTACATTTGCTCGTAATAATGCTTTTTATCCTTTCACTCTAAGGCAGTATGTGTCTTCTGTAGTGAGATATTTCTGTTTGAAGAAACAAGTAGGTGGTTCCTGCTTTTTCATCCAATCTGCTAGCCTGTGCCTTTCAACTGCGGAATTGAAACCATTAACATTCAGAGTCACTATTAAAATGTATATATTGATTTTTTTCTGTCATTTTAAAATTTTATGCTTTTGGTGATTTCCTCTTCCTCTCTTGCTTAACTATTAATTCAGCTTGTTTTTTTCTTTCCTGTGGTCTTTAGGCTGTATTTATTTAACTTTTTAGTCTGAAGGATTCTTTTAAGTATTTTATATAGAACTGGCTTTGTGGTCACAAATTCATTTAACTTATTTTCATTATTGGAAGGTTTTATTTTTCCTTCAATTATGACAGTTTTGCTGGGTATAGTGTATGCATTGACAGTTGTTATCTTTCTGAACTTGAAATTCTTCCATCTAGTCACTCCTGACTTTTAAAATTTCAGTTGAACAATCTGCTCTTATTCTGATGTCCTTTCCTGTATATATATCTTGATGCTTATATCTTGATGTACTTTCTGTGTCTCGATTGGTATTTTTTTAAACTCTGGGGCATTTTCTGCTATGACTCATTTAAAAATGTTATCTATGCTTTTAGAGCTAGAATTTTTTCCTTCTATTCCTATCATCTGTAGGTTTGGCCTTTTTAGAGTGTCATGTGTATCTTGGAATGCCCACTGGCATCTTCTCATTATTTTATCTCTGTCCTTGCTTGATTCTTCCAATTCTTCTACCTTGTCTTCAAGCTCAGATATTCTGACCTCTCTTTGTTGCATTCTATTGGTGAGATTTCCATTGAGTATATTTGACTTATTACACTTTTCATTTTCCTTGTTTAGGATTAATTTTTCTTGAGTATTATTATCTTTGTTGAGTTCTATTTTTTTTTTGCCTTATTTGCTTTCCTTATTTAGTTGTGTGAGTATGTGTGTATGTTCTCAATTAAGAGTTTATTTTCTTGATTGGTTTCTTCAAGCCTACTTATAATCATTCTGTCTGTGATTTTACAAAATTTACTCTCACTTAATGCCATTATTGTAGGATTAGTAATTTTTTTGTTGTTTTTTGAGACAGAAACTCCCTCTAGCCCCAGCTGGCCTAAAACTTGCTATGTAGATCAAGTTGGCCTTGATCTCACAAATGTCTCCCTGCCTCTGCTTCTCAAGTGCTGGAACTAAATGCATGTGCCACCATGCTTGGAAGGATTTTAGAGGAGTTTTGTTATCTTGTTGTTTTATGTGTGTTTTATGTTACTATGTTTACATTTACACATCTATTCTATCCTTGCTTCTTTTTTTCTTTTTTGAAGACATTCTTACAATTGTAGCATTTGTAATGTTGACATGGGACTTGGATATGGTAAAGATGAGTGTTTAGTTCAGAAAATAATTCCTTAATCGAAGAACTCAAGGTTCCTGGTATAAAATCTATATTATTCTCTGAGAAGAATATTTTCTGAGTGAGCAACCACCACTGCTTGATATTACCACTATGTAAATGTCATGCTAGCCAATTAATAACGGCGTCTACTTTAAATTTAGTAACTGTTAGAGGACAAACAACAAGAGTGTGTGGTGGTTTGAATGAGAGTTCCTCCCCATCTCGCCTTTGAACTCCTGGTCACCATTTGGTGGTACACTCTGGGGAGATTTCAGAAGTTCAGGCTTGTTGGAGGAAGTTTGTCACTAGGAGTGGACTTTGAGAGGTCATAGCCTCACTCACCTCCAGTTTGCTCTCTCTGCTTTATGCTTGTGGATGGAAATGTGACCTCTCAGTTTCCTACTCTGATAACCATGCCATTCTTCCCCCACCATTATGGATTCCCTTTCTGGAGCAAGTCAAAACAAGCATTTCCTATTATAAGTTGCCTTGGTCATGATATTTTATCACAGTAACAGAAAAATAGCTAATGCAAGTATTTTGGAGTAGATTTACATTTTAGTTAAGAATAGTAGGGTGGGTAAAGATAATGATTAAATATTCAACTAAATGTGAAAAGAAAAAAAATGTGGTGAGTACAGTAGCTAGGAGAGGAAAGTTGGAACACTGTTAGGGTTCCCAGGTTTCAAAAACTGTTAAAGTTGTGGAAGTTTATAGTTAAGAAGTTAACAGAAGGTGGGTATGCATATGAGAGAAAGAAAGCAAGACATAGGAATGCAAGCTATGGGATTTGGCTGAAGAATATAATAGAGAATACATTATAGTAGATCGGGTAGACAAAGATACACAGTATTCCTAAATCTTAATTGAGCAATATAGAAGGGAAAAATCATCATAAGACTTATGTACAAGAGTGAAATTAAATAGTGGAAAATAATAAACAAAAAGAATTCTTGCAGAGTGAATCACTGGCACAGTTGAGCTTGGATAAAATGTGTAGTTCTCGGATCACTCTTGTTGTATTAGGCTCCACATGGTGCAGTATGAAGGTGGGATGAGTGGAAGCCTTGGTCTCTGTAGCCTCAGTGTCCTTGAGTTTCTGGCTTCTCGGGGAGGGAAGGTTATAAGCCCTTTCCTAGTAGTTCCCGAAGAACGTTGAACTTCACAAGGGCCTCTTCTGTTCCTGCAGGTCATGTGTATGTGAGGAGAAGCGTCCTTTTCAGTTTCTGCTAAACTCACCTCAGTTGCTTCGTTAGGCAGGTGAGCAGACAGGCAATGAGAGACGTTTTTTGTTAGTTATACAATTTGAAGAATTTCTCAGTCTTTTTGAACTTTATGTATAAAGATGAGTAAGATAACATAATTCTTCAGTAAAAGTTATTTTGGTCCTTCTGTGTGCCCTACCATGTGGTAGGTGCAGAACACACAATGAGAAATATATTAGTTAAGGTAACTAGTTGATAAAGCAAATCACTCCCACACTTCTGTGACTTAACATAAGTTTATTTCTTGAGCTCTTGAAAACCCAACACATATATCTCTGCTGAGCAGATAGTAATTCTCTACACTGCTTCAGGAATCCAGAAGCTATCCTCAAGAAGTGGGTCTCAATTTTGGCTATCCATTGAAATTTCTAAGATTTTGAAAAATACTGAGACCTGGGTATGTACTTCTGGAGGAGTGACTGGTCCTGGTTAAAGCAATGGTTTTTCAAGTTCCTGGATGATACTAATATGTAGTCAAGTTTGTGGATCTCTGTCTATATACACATACAAAAATAATACAAAAGGTCATAATGAAGATGCATTTGTCATCTTTTTTTCAGTCTATTTTTGAGACAAGTTCTCCCTATGTTGCTCATGCTGCCACGAATCTCCTGGCCTTAAGCTTCCTGTCTTAGCATCCCATATAGTTGAGACTACAGGTGATTGTAACTAGGCTCAGCTATAACTTCATTTTAACTAATGTGGCTAGAAAATGCCAGGCATCACTTCTGTTAATAACATATTAGCAAGAACTGTTCATACACTATGCTTCCTCTGCCCAGATCTATTAGGGGAGCCCAGAAATGCAGTATATGGTTAAAAATGGAACAGCAAATTTACATTCCAGAAATATAATAAATAATCATGACCATTAATATAAATTGTCATGAAAAAAAACAAGAGAAGTAGCAGAAGTAAAGTGTGTTAAAGAGATACTACACACGAGCCCTTAAGTTAGGGAAATTTTCATTAGTAAACACATAGCTGAGCTGAGACATGAGGCCTTAGTAACCTCAGCAAGGATAGGTGGAAAAAACAGTAGAGAGAGAATAGCATGCAAAGTTCCTGAAGTTCACAAGAATGCGGTTATCTTAAAGGTCAAGTAAAGTGATTTACGGAAAACGGGGTTATAACAGTAAGGCATTATACAAATGTTAGCATTTGATATTATTATGACTATTTTCACATTCTCTTGTCAAACCTTACCACACTTTCCTTTGTGGATCAGGCAACACAATTTCCCCCACCCTAATTTTGAAAGGGTAAATGGAGTAGAAGTTTAGAACCTTGGAGGTTAGAAGAAACATATCAGAAAATAAATCAGACTGCTTTCACAGCAAATATAAGCATACAGATTAATTCCCCCACACTATACTCCTTTCTAGTTTCACGTATTTTGGTAACTCACTGAGTTTAATTAGGGCTGCTTGAATAAACATGGCTGGTGAGTTATTTAGTGGACTTTGGGCAACTTACTAGTGGTCATATCACTGAGGAAAATTATTCTTCACATATTTTAAAGCAAAGTTAGGGCATAAGTTTGTTTTTTCTTTCATATATTTACTACACTTGAAAGGATCTTTTGGTTTTAATAAAAAATAATGTGGTGTACAATAATTGCCCATACTTATGGGACACAGTACTCAATTAGATACATGTATATATAATGCAAAGTTCACGTAAGGGGAATTAATGCATTTATCATGACAAACATTTGTTTTCTTATGGTAACGTATTAGTTACTTTTCTATTGCTGAGATAAAACATCATGATTAAGGGCATATATAGAAGGAATAGTTTCTTGGGCTTTAGGTTCCAGTGGGATAAGAATCCATTATGGCAGGGAGGCATGGGAGGAGGTGACCAGAGCTGAAAGCTGAGCACTCAGGTTTTCAAACAGGCATAGGAATCAGAAACAAGAATTCCATGACTTTCCCAAAACAGTGCCACCAATTGATCAAGTGTTCAAATACCTAAGCCTATGGGGGACCCTCATTCAAACCAAAATACTACAGTCCTTCAAATCCTATCTATAGCTAGGTTTGAGGGTACATAATCTCTAATTATAGTACTCCAGATGCAGAGGTAAGAAGATTGTGAGTCTGTGATCAGCCTTGGCTACAAAGTAAATTCCAGGCCAGCCTAGGCTACCACAGTTAAATGAAACAAACACACACAAAAATTATAAAAAATAAACATTTAACAAAAAAATATAAATGCACAGTACTATAAACTATCATCCCTTTATAACTATCATCCTCTTACCCTGTGATGATACTTTCTTCTAATTACTTTTAACCTTGTATCCACTGAATAATCTCTAATTATCCCTTCCTCCTCCCTCACCTCTCAAGTCTCTCATAATGATTCTTTAGTTATCTGAGAATATCTTTTGAGATGATATAATATTTGTCCTTCTGTGCCTGACTTATTTCCCTTAACAGGAAGTTCTACAGTTCTATCCATCAATGTTGCAAAACACACTCCATTCTTTTTCTTAGCTGCATGGAATTACACAGTGAAAATGTACCACATTTTTATACATTTATCAGTTTGATGGGCATTTAATTTACTTCCATTTCATGCATATTGTGAACAATGCTACAGTGAACAGGGGAATGCAAATATCTCTTTTAAATGCTGATTTAATTTCCCTTGGTCATACACTTAGTAATGGGAATGTTGAATCATGTGTTAACTCTAGCTTTAATTATTGAAGACATGTTATACTCCTCTCCACAATACTAGTTTTTCTTCCCACCACCCGTTTACCAGTATTCCCTTTCTTTACATCCTTACCAGCAATTATATTTTGACTCTTGTGGTTTCAATTTGCATTTCCATGGTGCTTAGTAATACTCAGAATATATTCATGTATCTGTTGGCCACTTGCTGGTCTTCTTTGGAAAGACCATTTTGAGATTTTTCTCACATTTTTAATTGAGTTCATGAATTTTTGTTATATTGTAGTATTAAACTCTTTGTTAGATATAGAAATCTTAAATCGTTTCTCCCATTCCATCTTTTAGTCCTGATGATTAACTTTGTATGCAGAAGCCTTTTGGTGGGTTGATTTTGTGCTTAAAATTGTCATTTGTCTTCTCAGTACATTTAATGCAACATCTGATAATGCAACATCTGATCGTCCCATGAGCACGTATATGTCTTTCCCACTGTCTAGCTTCATCTCTCACTCCTGCAAATGTTTAACTCTAGAAGTTTTAGATATTGTAACTCATAGTTCCCTAGACAGAGAGTGCATTTTGATACTTCTTGTCTGTGATTTTACTGCTCCTTTTTTGGCATTTATGACCAGTATTCTATTTTCTTTCAACTAAGTCCTCTGAACTCTACCTGCTGAACCCACCTACAGAGTCTTCTTTCATGCCTTTAGGCTGGGTTGGATGCATTTTCTCAATGTTTATTAGGCTTGAATTTCTCATCGCTAGCCTGTCATTAGCAACTTTGCATTGAAATCATCTGTTTATGTTTCTGACTTTGTAAACCAGCTATGAGTTCCTGAAGGGCAGAGATTAGACCTCATAATACTTTGTACCCCAGTTCTTGGTTCTATTCTGACACGGACTGTTTAGCTCAGTAGTTGCATGTAAAACTTGGACTTAGAGTTATCCATTTGAAACTATTTGTTGCCTATCTACATTGCCTGGGGTCCTTGCAATCCATTAAGATTTCTAATGCCCCAGAGCCAGGACTTTATCATGGGAAGTCAATGAAGATCACACAAACAGTGTTCTAATAAAATATTGATAAAAGGTCAAAGGTAATCTCTGTCCCTAGGCTATTATCGAATAATGTAATAAAGTCCTCTGGTGGTCATTTAGAACCATTGGATTACCTTTGTTTTCTCTTTCTATAATTCTACAACAACATCTTCAACAGAGAATTAAAGTTTAATAGCCACTAAATCTTAATCTGTTTTTCAGTCAAGGGGCAGTTTGTGTTTGAGAATCATCAATGAGTTATGGTCTCTCCTTTTGTGGGGAGGAGAAAAGAAAGGTTATAGTCAGTCAGTGAAGGGAGCCAGAGAAGGAAATCAAGCAGGAATCTGGAGATATAAATTGAAGCAGAGACTATGGAGGAATACTCCTTACTGCCTTTATTCTTCTGGCTTGTGCTCAGCTACTTTTTTAATTTAATTAATTGTTTTAGAATGTCATACAATGCATTTTGATCATATTTAGATATCCTCCCCTTGCTACCCACACCCAATTTCATGTACTCTATTATATATGATATAAACAGATTGCGTTGATTTCTTGAAGTAAGGAGCATGTGAGTTATACAGCTCCACTGAGCCCCATTATTAGGAGGACTCCATCTTCATTCCATGATCCACTGTAGTCATCAAAAACTTTAATCATTTTAAATCAGGAGTTCCACACTTTCATTTTGAAGTAGACTCCCTGAAATTGACGTAGCTATTCCTGGCAGCTTTGCATCACTCTCAACCATTTTCTACTCTGAATTTTGGAAAAAACATACAATGCCAGTTCTGAGGCCATGTACCATGGGAAGAAGTATTATGAAAATTTAAAGACATGCCTGAGGACTTTGCAAATCTGAAACAACACTTCTCCCAGAAGTGCAATTTAGAGAGAACAGGTGTTGGTGATTTCCATTTAGGCACAGTTAAGGGAATTTACAACAAGATATGGAAATCTGTTCAAAAAATGACACAAATGCCTCATACTTAACCTCTTGTCATTTCCATTTTGAACTACTCATAATAGCTATTGAAATAAGGGAAGGTGTGTCTAAGTGCCAAGCTCTTGGGTCCTCTAGGTCAGTGAAAAGCACATGAGACTCTTCCCTTTGTACTTTGATTGGTGGGAACATTTCTAGAAACTGCTGCTGGCAAAACTCAGGCATGATACAGAAGCAGAACTCAGTGCAACTCACTCCGTTCACAGCTGTCCTGGCTTATGACAGCTGCAAAAATTTGTTTTTATGAAGTATGCAGTTCTCATTTCAAATGGAATAGGAGAAACATAGTGATGAGAGACCAATTGCATAGCATTAGCTTCTGACCATAGGACTTCTTGATGGCTCATAGTTCTTCATCCAACACATTCATCCCAAAGTTAACAATCAAATGACAGTTGCTGGACTTTTTCTTTACAATAACAAGATAACAGCAAGAGGGTCTCCATACAACGTACAATTCACCATTGTGAAATTTTGTAGGAATTATTTCCTCAGAGAGGGCTATAAGGGTTTTAAGCTCTGTATTAAGGAAGGGGTATGAGGATTCAGACAGTTGTTTTAGCCCTGTGTGGCACAAGCTTTTAATCCCAGTACTTAGCAGAGGCAGGTGGCTCTCTGTGAGTTTGAGGCCAGCCTGGTCTACATACCAAGTTCCAGGCAAACTGGGCCTACATATTGAAGTTTTTTCTCAAAAAGAAAAAAAAAGAAAAGAAAAAAGAAAACAACAACAAAAAACCCAAAATAAATAAATAAATAAATAAATAAATAATAAATAACACAGTGCAGTGTATTCACAGCTTTCATTTTTTATCAGCCTTAATTTGCAGTTTTTGTATATTTAATGTTAGTATAGATAACCTAGAGCAAGTTTCCTGGCTACATAAATCCTTGATACTAGCTGTAGACAGTAATCAATTTGAGACAACATAACCTGGCATGAGAGGTCCAGGCATCCACATCCACACCTTTCTCTTCAGTTTCCAAGTAATATCTCCATTGTAATAGGCGATGCTGTCTATATTTAGGACTCTGTGTTAGTCTTGCTATAGGATGTTGAAAAGAGAAATCTTACATGAGTGAATGGGAGGATCAGACAACCAGGGATATGTCTTGACTTTCTACCATGCTAGCCGTGTGAATCTTCACTCCCAGAGCCTCAATTTTGTTTTCTGTCAAAGGGGAATTAGACCTCATGTCTTATCTGTTCTACCAGGCATTATTGATGAGATCAAACAGATTCATTAATTTTTTCAATAGACATTTATATCTGGTTGTACAAGATACTAACTTAGAAATAAGGAAGCCAAGGCTAAACTTCATAAATAACAAGAGCCAAGCCTTGACAGGAATAAACACTCATCTTTAACAGAAGGTATGCCGCATTCAGTTTATGGAGCACAGCAATCTGACACTGAAGAATTGTCCAAAAATTTTATCATATATTTATTGCATAGAGTTATAGGTTTCATTATATTTATATATGTACAAAAATAAAATGTCATCTTATTCACCACCTCTGTCTTTTATGATTTTCCCTCTCACTCCCTGTTTCTTCCTTACATACCTGTATTATACCATTTTTACTTTTATTTACCACCCTCAATTCCACAGAGGAGAGGAAACATACTACACTTGTTTTTGAGATGACTTACTTATTTTTTTAACATAATGATTCCTACTTGCATCAAAAATATCCAAATTTTCTAGGAGGAGATTGACATTTGAGGATAGTGGATTTTGTCCAATGTTAATGAAGAATGCAGATCTGGACAAAAGGGATTTCTGAGAAACTATTCCAAAGCTTTGCTTCAGGCATGTAACCTGTGAACTTAGCTCCAGAGGAGTTTCTCATTGTTGTGCCTCTTTCTTCTCTCTGTCATTGTCTTTATCTGTCTTTTTTTCTGTCTCTTTCTATGTCTTTATTTCTCTCTTCCTTTCATTATGGGCCAAAGATGGATGAGAATTAGGCAAGCCAGTTTATTGTTGGCCACACTGGTGTTAGAATAGGAAGGCACAAGTTGAAATGCTGCAATAGGCGTTGTCTGCATAAGCTTTTATTTGTTTGTTTGTTTATTTATTTATTATTTATTATTCATTCATTCATTCATTCATTCATTCAGTTTTCTACTTCTTGCAAGCTTTCAGTGGAGTGGCTTTCTTGGGTCCAGATTATGGAGATGTTTTAAATGAAAGTATCAAGAATCATGACAGCATGTACAAGACCCCTGCATACTCAGTCAGATAAAAACCAACATAGAACTGGGGAAATGGGCAGGAGGCCCCAACTTTAGCCAAGGAACTACTGGCAGATGATCACTACTAAGTGAGAGAGAGGTGATCTTTAAAGGAGTGATGACAGGCTGAACAGGTGTGGATGAACTCACACTGAGGGACATCTGGGTACATAAACTTGACTGGATAGGTCTTAAAGTATATGACAGAATGCATGAAATCTTGTGGGTGAGCTAAGGGGAAATGCAGATTGGGGAGGGGGTGTCTAAGTATGATTAAGATGTATTGTATTAAATTCACAACAATTCAATAAAAAATATACCTTAAAATGTATCAGCTTCAGGGGGCTGGGGAGATGGCTCAGTAGTAAAGAATGATGGATGCTTTTGCAGAGGTCCTGGGTTCAGCCACCAGTACTCACATGGTGGCTAATAACTATGTGTAACTCCAGTTTCAATGTATCTGATGGTCTCTTCTGGCCTCTAAAGGTGTTGTGCATACGTAGTGCCTTACATACACGAGGGCAAAACACTCATGCATAAAACAAAAAAAATAAGCAAATGAATAAATTAAAAAATCAGCTTGACTGAATACACCATGCAAGTTTTACACAAAGGTAGATCCTTTATCCTGAAAACTACAAGGGCTCTTAGGACAGCAGTGAACATGCACCTTACTGTTTAAAAGATGTTGGACAGAATTTCTACAATAGAAGATTACACATAAGATTGAAGTTTTACTATTATAAAAATTAAAATAAATTAATATAAACCAAAAAAATAAAGCAGATCATAAAATTAATGAAGGCATATATATGATCAACTCCCTGGAATTAGAGAACAATTTAGAGTGGTTTAAAAAACATTATTGTGAATGTTTTCCTATTATGTGTACAGTAGTATTTTAAAAGTAATAAAATTGAATATCTCTGGTCAGATTTCTAAAGGTTAGCACAGTTCTGATATTCTTGGATTTAATATTCTATTAAAGCTACCAATC
>NW_008347808.1:3295565-3316928 GCF_000622305.1 Nannospalax galili | reverse complement strand
CAAAATGAACACTTTAAACATTATGAAAAGTGTAGTTTGTTTCAATCAATGTTTCCAATATGATGCAAAAGCATTTTGATATGAAGAAATGAAAATTGTTGTGCTGCAAAGATACTATGTACTGAAACAGGTCATGCTTGCAAGTCGCCAGCCTTTAAAATAATTGATAATAAAATTCAAAATACAGAATAGTTCATGGGGTTTTTAATTCTTCTGCATCCTATGAATAACTTTGAGTTTTAACCATTTAAGAAAGAAAATTGGGAATAAATGTGTCATACTGCAGCATAATAAATATGGTATAGTACAAACCTTTGATTAACATAATAGTAAATGGGGTAAAACATGAAAGAATTTCCTCTAAAAAAAGAAACAAGACAAAGTTGTCTAATCTTTTTGCTCTTATTCAATATTGTGCTTCAAATCTTAGAGGAAGAAGGAAAAATAAAGAAATAACACAGATGCAAATAGGAAAAGAAGTTAAATTATCCCTATTTACAGATGGTAAAATCATATACAAGACCTTATGGACTCCACCAGGAGTCCTACATATGATTAGCAATTTTAGCTCAGTTAAAAGATTCAGAATAAATGCACAAAATCACTAGCTTTAAAAAAACCATTTTACATTTATTTATTTGTTTGTATGCGCATATATGTGAGTGTGGATATACATGCATGTGTGGAGGTAAAATGACAAGGATAAGCTTCAGGTCTTCAGCCTTAGCAGCAAGCATCTTTACTCATTGATCCATCTAGATCTTACACAGTAGCTGTTCTATGCACCAAAAGTGAACTAACTGAAAGAAAAATGAAAAAGAAATCCTATTCAGAATAGTCTCTCAAAAAAATCCCCTTAGGGATAAAACCAACTAAGGACATGAAAGACCTGTACAGTGAAAACTATAAACTACTGAAGAAATAAATTGAAAAAGCCACTAGAACATATAAAAACCCTCATGCTAAACGATCAACTGAATCTATAGTTTCACTATGGTCATGTGATCTACAAATACAATACCATCAAAAGGTGATCTATAGACTCAATGCAACATAATCAAAAATTAGTTTAAAAGCATCTTGGAACTGGAGAGATGGCTCAGCGGTTAAGAGCACTGGCTACTCTTGTAGAGGACCTGGGTTTGATTCCTGGAATCCACATGGAGGCTAACAACCATCCCTAACTCCAGTTCCAGGGGAATCCAACTCCCTCTTCTGACTTCTGGGGGTATTACACAACTCAGGTGTACTTACATGCATGCAGGCAATGCACTCATACACACAAAATAAAAATGAAAAATTAAGCAAACATCTTTCACAAAACCAAAAAAATCACACCTATTATTACTATGCAAAAAAGTAATGATGGCACATACATAAAACAATACTGAGGAAAAAGAGCAATCACAATACCATATTTGAAATTATACAGAGACAAAAACAAAAACACAATAGTAGGACACAAAGCAAACACATAGAACAGTGAAATAGAAGATCCATGTAACGACAATCAGGTGATCTTTGACAATGATTCCAAAATAATAGATTGTAGAAAAGTCAGCCTCTTAAACAAATGGTGATTGGAAAACTGGATATGAACTTGTAGAAGAAACTAGATCCCAGTGTCTTACACTGCATAAAAATTAACTCAAAATGTATCCAAGACCTTAATGTAAGACTTGAAACTCAGTAATTGCTAGAGGAGAATGTAGGTAAAATATATAAAGATGCAGGCATAGGCAAAGATTTTGTGAAAAAACTCCAACAACTCAGGAAATAAAACCAGGAATTGACAAATAGTATTGCACATTAAAGGGCTTCTTCAAAGCAACAAAAAAATTATTAGAGTCAAAATGGCCTACAGAATGAATAAAATATTGACCAGTTTGACAGAGAATTGATATTCACAATATATGATGAACTAAAAATGAAATACCAAAACCACAGGTGATCTTATTAATAAATAGGCAAATAAGCTGAATAGGCATTTTTCAAAAGAAGTACAATTGCCAGTAAGTACATGAAAAATGTTCATCATCTTTAACCATCACATAAATGCAAGTAAAAACTTCATGGCAGGAAAAATATCCTGCCAATTACAATGGCTATCATGAAGAAAACAAATGACAAGTGCTGGAAAGCATAGATGTAGGAAAAAGATACCATTATACATTTTTGCTAAGAATTTAAGTTAATGTAATATGGGGATTCCTCAAGAAATCTAAAATAGAGCTAACATGTGATCCAGTTATGTATACTCCTGGGCATATATTTGCTGGTCATAGCACATTGCTGATGAACTTAAGGAAGGTTTTTTGCCATTGACTAAAACCACTAAGCCTTTACATGTTGTGGTAAAATATCATCTTTCTGTCTTTCAGGCAGTAAGTTATTCAGAATACCTCATAGAACTATAAGATATGATAATAAAATTTCTTAGATGTAATCTAATTTTTGTAATCTCTCAGTGTTTATCTGTGATTTACTTATTTTGTAATATCTATCATTTATCTGTAATTTGTGATGTTTATAGGTATGTGTTGTCTCCCTCCATTTATTAGCATTAACTATAGTATGCCAGGCCCCCTTGACATAGATCTTATAGGTTCATGAATAAATTACACATCTAATGTCCTAAAGGACTTCCTAGGCTCTTGAGCAAGAATTGAGAGCAGAGTAGTAGGAATCAGTAAAAGTTCCCATAGAAAAGTTGGATTCAAAGAAATCTTTTTAAAGCAGATAAAGTCTTAGATTCTAAGTGGATACTTACAATAAATATTTATCTGTCTAATGAATATTTATTGATAGCTATGTTTCTCATATAATGCTGGGTAATTAAAATTATAGTGGTAAATCACAGAGACACAAGAACTTACCTAATTTAACTACATAATTTTAAGCCAATGAGTAATTTTTCATAAATGAGGAGCAACATAATATAATGATGAACAACATGGACTTTTGGACCTGAGTTCAAAATGCTCTATCAGTTACTAACTGGATGACCCTGGGTAAACAACTTGTCCTCTTTGTACTTAGGTTTCCTCAACAAATTATTTATGAGGATTGCATTGAGTCACAGATTTACAGTGCTTAGAATAGTTCCTTGGAAATAGCCATACTATGCCAAGTGTTTGTCTCTAATTGCAGTAGAGAAAAGAACTGTTGGGAGCTTTAAAAAAGAGCAGGGCTTCAAAGAACCAGAGGGAGAAATCTTACTTGGGGATTCAGGAAAAGATTTTTGAGGAAAAGGAAGTTAAGTTAAGACCCAGTTCAGGGAAGACTCAGATGAAAGGGCATGGAAATTGTCCTATTTTAAAGAATGATAGGAATTAGTGGTGCCATGTTCTTGAGAGTTAAGTTAAAGTGATTTGTCTTTGATATAAGGAAAATGAAACATCATAACAATTGTTAGGCAACTGAGTGGCATACTGGCTTTGGATACTAGAAAAATATCTTTGGCTGCATGTGAAATAAAAATTGGTAAGTATATGGAAAAAAGCTAAAAATAGTGATACCAGATAGGAGACTGGTAAGATACAGATGAAAGATGATGGTGACTGTGTTGGTTTGAATGAAGTGTCCCCCATAGGCTCAGTTGGTAGCACTGCTTTAGGAAGGTCATGGAATCCTGAGGAGGGGTGACCATGCTGGAGGAAGTACATCAGTGGGGCTAGCTTTGAGGATCATAGCCACATCCCATTTCCAGTTTCACTGTCTCTGCTTCCTGTGCCTACTTGATGATGTGAGGACTCAGCTTCCTCCTCCAGCTGCTACCTGCCATGACTTCCTGCCATGATGGATTCTTATCCTTCTAGAACTGTAAGTCCAATAAACTCTTCTTGAAGTTGCATTGGTCATGGTGTTTTATCACAGCAACAGAAAAGTACCTAATACAGTGCCTGATACCAAAAACATTTTGTAGGTATGAAGAGATGAGAATAGATTCCAGGAACATTCAGGAAATCAATGTGGTAGAAAAAATTAAATAATAACTCATTGGTTGACTGATGGATTGTGTGTGTGTGTCTGTCTGTCTGTCTGTCTGTGTGTCTTTCTTTGTGTGAATGTCTCTTTGTGTGTATGTGTGTGTGACTTGTAAAGGGAGTGAGTGATGAGAAAGAGATAAATTAAGGATGTTATTTCAGGCTTTTAAAAAAGCTATTGAGTAGTTGGAGAAACTATGAAGAAGAGAACTGTGATTTAAAAAAAAAGCATATTAGGGAAAGAAATGGGGAGTTCAATTTGCTGAGTTCTTAATATATGTCAGATATCATGTTACACACTTTATTTGAATTATGTTATTCAATATTCAGCAGTACTATGACAAGAGCATACAATTTTATACTTTACGTAGTATAAAACTGAGGTATAAAGCAGTTAAATAATTAGTCCAATATCACATAGCTGGCAAATATCAAAATTGGATGTAAACCAGGGTCTGCCTGATTCTAGGCCCATATTTGTTCCACATTTCACCACAGCCTTTGAGGCTAATTTAGATTAGAGTAAACCTCAGGCAACAAAAACTTGACTTCATATCTATCAACAACTATCTCAATGACCAAATAATGACCTTATCTGTAAATTATCATCCAAGATTATTAAATAAATCTGATTTTGCGATTTGGTAAGAGTAGAAAATATGAGAGAGCAAAGTAATGACTTTAGACAGATAACTCAATACATACAGTACTCCTTTTGTCTGTTTCTCCCAGCAAAGTAGGTTTTACTTTTCTTTTTTTTCTTTTTCTTTTACAAATCATTGTATGCATATACACTTTTATTTTTTTAAAAGATTTTATTGAGTTTTTTGCATTTCATATCTTAGATATTAATCAAATTTAGATCCCTTCCCCCATCCACAACTCCCAGTACCCCCTCACAAGATTTCATGTATTCTGTCATATATGTTAAGCCCGTTCTGGTCAAGCAATTGATCCCAGAGGTCCTTCAGTGCAAGTTCATCCACTGGAGTCTAGTTAGTGTATCTAGAGGTTCTCCCTTAAAGAAGATCTACTCTGCCTCATCCAGCAGTAATCAGCTGCCAATAGTTTCTAGGCTAAAGTTTGGACATGCTGCCCATTTCCCTCATTCTGTTCTGGGATTTTGTCTGATTGAGTTGGCATGGGTTTTGTGCATTCTGTCGTTATTGCTACAAGTTCATATGAGGAAATTCCTGTGGCCTGACAGCCTTTGTTTCCTCATGTTCATACACCATCCCTGGCTCCTATCATCTTTCTGCCTCCTCTTCCACACTAGTCCTTGAGCCGTGGGTGGCTGAAGTTTAATATAAGTCCTGTCCAGGGAAACCTACTCTGCAATGTCTTATTCTCTAAAATTTAGCCAGTTGTGGTCTTCTGTGTGCATCACACTGTGTTGTATAATTAAGTTTCGCTGTGGAGAGCTGAGGGATGTATTGGGACTCTTTCTAACCCCTGTTCACCATGTTCTATGAGCCTTAGGTATAGAGGTTCCACTGTAGATATGTCACCTAGGGGTGGACATCTGTCAGTTATATAGTCTCTGTTTATGTGTGGAACTCTGTAATATCCCCCATCTGTTGCAAAAATTAGTTTATTTGATGAATAGTGTATGGTATGCTTGTCTGAAAATATAAGGATTAATATTTAGTATACAGTAAATAATTTCATTTGTCTAGAGTTATGACAGAGGTAGGGTTTTTTCTAGGATCTGTGACCTCTCCACCCATGTGTATTTGGCTATATTTACAGCACCACCCATGAGTTATCTCCCATTGAGAGGGCTGTAAGTCCAATTAGATAGCCATTGATTAACCACTAGATAATAGTGCCACTATTGCACCAATAGAGAAAACGTGCTGTGTTAGTCATTGTGGTTATTAGACTTTAGAACTGGGTTGGACCTTTGGTTAATTTTTCTTCCTTAGCAGATTGCATAGTATCCTCTAGAACTATGAGAGCTAGTCTTCTTGATGACACCCCTGTTCTTGTGGCTTTATCCTCTTGGACAACTACTGGTACAGTCATGCTTACCAATAATGTTTATTTTCCAAGCCTTCAAGTGGCACACATATTTTGGCAATGGAATTTTGTGATATATCCAATTATAAAAGGAAGTCTGGTACATATATTTTATGAGCCATGTTTTTTGAATTTCTAGGACATTTAGGTCATTTTTGCAATATCTGGGAACACTGTCACCAAATATTTCAAATCAGGACTATTCTCCACAATTCAGACCAGTTGTGTTTTTCTTCCTCATACTCAGAATTGGAAATTATATGAGTATAGTCTTTCATTTTCATCTAAATCTTGGAAAATATGAAGTTGTATAAAGATCTCTTTAGACAGGTTCACATACATGAATTGTTTAAATATTCATCACTATTTTTAGGATGGACTCTTAATTATAGATCCTAGTAATTTTGCCCTGTGGTTTGTATCTAAAAATATTAGCATGAGAGAGCTTTCCAGAAACTGTATTGTTGTCCCAGATCCTATTATCCCATGTGGAAGCCTTGTTAAACATTTGAACAAACTCAGAATAAATCTATTTGCCATTGTGTGCTCAATGCATTTTGGCCCCAGGTTTACACATTTTCAAGGCTTTCATTATTTGATGCTTATCTCAGTCCAGATGAAAAAAGTTCATTATGTTTGTTTAAATATGCTTTTTTACATTTTCAGGTAAGGCTTGCTATGTTTAACTGTCTTTAGCATATGAACTTCCGTGCCATTCTTCATGGCTATTTAATACCCAGTGAACTGACTTTTATGCATAATTTCCAGATATGTGGTTTTTCTGGTTTAGAAGCCTTAAACTCATTTGAGACAATTATACCCTCTCCACAGTCTTCTCATGACACATGAATTCCAAGTATTTCTAATCAATATTTGCTTCACATGTTTTAGTGTGGGTGACAATCTCCTTGTCAGTATATTAACACTGGTTAGAAGAATTAATGTCTCAGATTAACTAGTCATCTCCCAGGAGAGAGAAGTTCCCTCCGTGAGCAGACAGTACAGTTAGTCTCTAAAAGCTGTAAGGATTGTCGAGAGTGATATCTCACTTTGATAGTTTATTCAACATACCTATATGCATTATCAAGAGATGTTGTGGTGGCTCCAAATATTTGAGTATGGCCCCAGTTGGTGGTGTTATCTGGGGAGTTTTATGATGTGTGGCCTTGCTGAAGGATGCACATCACCAAGAACAGGATTTGAGAGTTCTTAAGTCTTGACTGATTTCTAATTTTGTTCTCTGTCCTTCCTAGTTGTGTTTGAAGATGTAAGCTCTCAGCTTTCTGCTCCAGATGTCTCCTGCCATGCTTCCCTGCTATCCCTCCCTGCCATGATGGACTCTTATCGCTTGGGAACTGTATGCTCAATAAACTTCTTTTTTTAAGTGGCCTTGGTCATGTATTTTTATTACAGCAACAGAAAAATAACTAATACAGAAGTATCCACACTCCAAATATACTCATGTCCTGCATACTGTTACATACATCTATTAGTGAATGTTTGGTGTATACATAGCTTTTGCCATTTTGCAAGTTAGTAGAAGGTACACCTCTTTTTAAGTAATTCAGATTGAAATCAAGGTACATAAAATGAGCGGAATGTGAGTTAAATTCCAGCTTTACTTGTGCCCATTAAAAAATATAAGTGTACAGTGAATAACCTGAAAATGTGCATATGATGTATCTTATCTGTAAGGGCAGAAAGAAATTCAGAAAGAGTCCATGAGAAAGCCTCTGTCAACATTTTTATCTATATTACTACTGTTGAACCTTAGGTCTGTGTGCAAAATTTAGCTCAAATCTTAGTTTCTTGGAAGAATATTTGTACTTGCAAAGATGTTTCTCCATGAAGGAATTACATCACAAGATCTTACAGAGTTATTAATTCCAGTCAAAATGAGTGAACACATTATTATTTCCAATTTTTAAAAAGCCTCCAGACTTAAAAAGGAGATTGCTAAAGGGAACTAGACTGTCCTGCTACATCAAGGTATCTTATTGTTAATGATTAATTTTTTCCTTTTGATAGCATATTTAGAACCTTTAAAGCACAATAAAAGCAAGCCAGTAGAGATGAAGATTTGAAGTCAGTACCAACGTGATTAGATTAGCTTTGTTTTTTTTTCTGTGGCTGATCTATGCAGTATTTTCAGCAATCAAGTTTTTCCTCAAGTTCTACCTGGTAATGAAGAGCAGGGAAAATGGCTAGCATTGACTGAAAGTTTATGTGACCCTTCAAAACAAGGAGTCCATCTTTCGTACTGGGCTTGTACTTTGCTAACCCATGGTGTCTAGTAGGGGCAATGTTCCACTCTCATAATGTAACACCTTTTGTATTGCATATATATATATATACTTGAAGAAGCTGGTATAATGGTTTTCTTCCATACAATTTTTTCTAAAGCTCTTTAGTGTTAGTTATCCCGCTCCACACATCGTTCTTTGCCCTGCCCTCAAATTCCCTGCCCCAATTAATACTTCCTACGCTATTGTTACTTTTTCTTAGTTTAGATCACCAAATTCTCTTACCTGACATGAAGCTCCTCCACTTCCTGCTTTGATCATTTGTTTCCTGACCTCTCTTGATTCTCCAGTTGAAACATGTATGCCTAAGAACTCAAAGCCAGCATCCAGCCATGAGAGATAACATGTGACATTTGACTTTTTGGTTCTACATTACCTCACTCAGGATGATTGTTTCTAGTTCCAGCCATTTACCTGCAAATTTTAAAATTTTGTTTTGTTGACAGCTGAATAATATTCCATTGTGTAAATGTACCATGCTTTCATTATTAATTTATCAGTTGATGGTCATCTGGGTTGTTTCCATCTCTTAGCTATTGTGAAAAGTACAGGAATGAGCCTAGATGAACAAGTGTCTCTGCAGTAGGATATAGAGTCTTTTGTCTATATTCCCATGAGTGATATGGCTGAATCATGTTGGAGATCTAGTTTCAGTTTTTTGATGAATCTCCACACTGATTTCCATAGTGGCTGTACTAATTAGCACTCCCACCAGCAATGAATAGCACTTCCCCTTTCCCTAGATCCTCATCAGCATTGGTCTTTGTTTATTTTTTGAATCTTAGTCATTCTGAATGGGATAAGATGAAATCCCAAATGGTTTTAATTTGCATTTCCCTGAGTACTTACTAAGGGTGTTGAACATTTTCTGAAGTATTTATTTCTCAGCCATTTGCATTTCAACTTTGAGAACTCCCTGTTAGTTTCTTGCCCCATTAGAAAAAAAAATTTTTTGACTTTCATTCTTGATAGTAGCTCTGACAGATGGATAGCTGGATAAAGACTTTTTCCTATTCTGTAGATTGCCTCTTCGCTGGAATGATTTTGTCCTTTGCTGTGCAGAAACTTTTTAGTTTCAGGAGGTCACATTTGTCAATTGATTAACTTACTGTCTGCAGCAGTGAACCCTAAATATTTCAACAACAATAGGCCTGGCAAGATAAGGACTCTGGTATAATAATGGTAGGAGGATCACCACTTTCTAATTGGATTCATGGTCCACTTCATAAGACAGAGCATATACCTGACATATCAGACCTAGGAACATGTGGCTAGACAGGCCACAGGCCACAAGGAAGAGCCTAATATTATTATTCATCTAAGCATATATCATAATAAAGAGATTCTTAATGACTATTGTTATACCCATAGAGTAATGCATATCTCAACTCCCACCAGATAAGCTTCCATATACAACACACGGCAATTAGCAGAGAAAGCCACAACTAGTCAACATGCAGAGAATAGAAGCTGCAGAGTACTTATCAATGAATAGGACATCAGTACCAAACATCTGCCTCCCAATGCTCAGGGATCACTACAGAAGAGGGAACAGAATGATTGTAAGAGCCAGAGGTGGTTAGATAACCACAAGGAAACAGAGCTTACCAGACAGCTGATCAGTTATTTATATGAACTGACAGCAATGGCGACAGCATGCACAAGTACCAAGTAAGCTTAAATGAAACAAAATCCCAGCTTAGATATGGGGAAGTGGGTAAGAAACTGCAGTCCTACCTGAGGAATTGTTGGGAACAAATAGCTGCTGGGAAGGGGACATTTAGTTTCTTTTAAGGCTGTAACTCTTGATAGGTTACCCAGTTTCCAGTAGATAGATCCACACTGAAGGACATAAATGTGATTACATACATACATACATACATACATACACATATTACATATATTCATACATATATTAGAGTACGTGAGTACATGAAATTAGGCATGGGGCAGTAAGTGATGCAGATAGAGGATGGGAACTAAGTACAATTAAAACTTATTGTATAAAATTCACAAAATTTAATAAGACAAAAAAACCACACCATAATATTTTTCTTTGTTTAAAACAGATTCTTATTTTGTAGCACAGGTTGACTTAGGAATCACAGTTCTCTTCCCTAATCCTCCAAAGTACTGGGATTACAGTTGTGAGGCAGTGTAATTTCAAATGATAATTAAAACACTATGTAAAAAGATTATAAATATGATTCTAATCATAATCATAAGCTTAAATTAAACATAAAACAAATTATTATGATTTGATGGAATATGAATCAAATGTTAAAAATCTTACACATTTTATTCATACACTCAATAAATATTTAATATCATGTGACACATTTTATGAGGCATTGTAAAAGGTGAAAAGGAAATGTTAAATATTGGATAAAGTTATACAAAATAGACATAACTGCATGAAATACAAAAAGATATTTTTTCTGTGATTGCACTGGTAAATGAATTGATGGAAGATATTCAGGGTTCAAAATCTTTTGGTCACTGCCATGTCCTAACAATGAATCCTTGAGAAAGAAATGTGATCTTTGTGTTCTTTTTTTGAACAGAATATTAGATTCTTTAATATTTCCAATGATGAGATAGCTCAGTGTCAAATCATGATATGCAGGATATTATGAGCCTTCATAATGTATCTGATATTACAGAACATTTTATAAACATCTTCTTTCAGTAAATGAAGGGATTATACAATCTAATATTTCCAAAGTATTTATAAGCAGTAAAAATGGTTGAATAAAATGCCAGAGTAGTAAGAAAAATGTCTTTCATGTTATTTGTAGCCTGCAAATATTAGATATAGTATACATTTGTTTATCAATTATGATACTAACTCCAACAAATTATAGAAAGCCTTGATGACAAGGGACTCATAAGAATTTTTCAAGCACCTGAAATGTGCCTGACATTTATTTGCACATTTTTGGAGTCTATAAATTAGAAGAACAGAAGGTCCTATTATTCTTGTTCTCTTTCTCCTTCATGGTCCATTCCAGGACCTTAAGAGTCACATGATGAATACATGTGGTCAAGAGCTCTTTGTCACAAATGTTCTACATACTCACTTAGTGGACAAGCTCTGACCCTTTACTAGACAGCTTCAATGCCACACACAGGAAGGTCTTCTCTGAGCCATCTGTCCAGCCCACAGAAATATTTTCTGATTATTTTAAACTTCAAATATCATTTGGACACCCACTGAATATCACCATATTTAGTACATACAAAGATTCAGCCACAATTACATTCAGTCAACATAAGTGAACAGAAACAAAACATTAAATGCCATAGAAGTGAAGTAATGCGAACCACATAATGTTTTCTCCCTTGGAGCTGTAAACAATACAGGATGAATTTTCTCTTTCTAAATTACCAATATAAGCTCTATATTTTACTTTACTATGACCACACACTTCATTACATCTCAAATGCCTTCATTCACTACTCTGGCCAGTTTTTACTCTTTTAAAGCTCAGTGTGCTTATGTGTAAATATAAGGACCAATATTTAGCATATAGTAAGAAGTTTCATTTGTCTTGAGATATTAAAGCCATAGGATTTTCTTTAGGATATATGTCCTCTCTTGTCATGTGTATTTGTCTGAGTTTACAGTGCCACCTATGAGTTCACTCCCATTTAGAGGGCCTAAAGCCAATTAAATAGCTGTTGATTGCCCCCCAGATAACCGTGTCACTACTGCACCAATAGAGATAGTTTGCCATGTTGGTCGTTATGGCTTAGGGCTGGATTGGGCCATTGATTGTTATTTTTCCCCCTTGGCAGTTTGCATATCATCATCTAGCATTATGTTAGCCAAACTTTGGTTAGAAGACTTCCAGGTCAGGTCCCGCTCCATTGCTTCAAGTCCTGTATCTGATGTCCTGTCTTCAGCAGTAGGGTCCAATCTACTAGTTCTCGGATATAGTCAAGAGGTTTGGCAATAGCCTGTCTTATTTTAGGAGTCTCCTGGACCACCCTCACCAACCATTCAAAGGGAGGTCTCTTGTGTCTGGCACTGTGTTCCTTGAGAAGCAGCTCCCAGGTATACATAAGTACTAATGTTCAGACACTCTGTGTGCATTTCTCATGGGGTTTCAAAGGCATCATATTTCCCTCTAGGTTTCTTAGCTCCCCAAGACTCATTCATCTCTACTCTTTTCCCCCCATCTGGCTTCCCTCCTCACTCCCTATTCCCATTGTCCCCATTATTCGCATCCTCCCTCCAATAACAGCTCCCTCCCACCATCCTCCCTCTCCTGACTTCCTTCCTGCTCCCCTGACTCCGTGGACACTTGCATGTCCCTCCCTCCTCTCCTCCCTGACGAACACTCTCACTTTCCCCATGGCCTCCCTGATAACATCTGTTCCCTACTATCCCCCTTTCAGGTGGTTTCTTTTCCTTTACTTACATGTATCCTTTCCATTCCCTTATACTTGCATATAAGGGATTAGTGCTACAATCCCCAAATGAGGGAGAAGACACTTCAATTGTTTTTGGCATTTATGTTACTTCACTTAGTATGACACTCTCTAGTTCCATCCATTCACCTGCAAATTTTGTAATTTCATCTTTTCTTACTGCTGAGTAGAACTCCATTGTGTAGATGTACCACATTATCATTATCCATTCATCAGCTGAGGGACATTTAGGTTATTTCCATTTCTTAGCTATTGTCATGAGACCAGCAGCAAACAGGGGTGCACAGGTATCTCTACAGTAGAATGAGTCTTTGCGTATATGCCAAGGAGTTATATAACCAGATCATATGGTAGGTTCATTTTTAGTTTTTTGAGGATTTTCTACACTGGTTTCCATAGTGGTTGAATGAGTCTTCATTCCCACCAGCAGCTTTTGGAACCTTTCATTCTCTTGATCTTAACCAGTCTGACTGACATAAGATGGAATCTTAAAGTGATTTGTATCTGCATTTCTCTAATTACTAAGGATGTTGAGCACTTTTTAAGGTGCTTCATAATCACTTTTACTTCTTCATTTGAGAAATCTCTGTTCAGGTCTATCGCCCATCATTTTATTGAGTCCTTTACTTTCTTATTTCTTTGATTTCTTTTTATTTTGAGTTCTTTGTATATTTTGGATACACACACACACACACACATGCACACACACACACACACACATATATGTATATAGTGCATGAGCAGCTGGTGTCCAATTTAGAAAGTCCTTTCTTACGCATATATCTTGGAGGGTGCTGCCTATTTTCATCTATCTGTTTCTGAGTTTCAGGTTTTATATTGAGGCCTACGATCGATTTGGATTTGACTTTTGTGCAGGATGAAAGATAAGGTTCTAGTTTCATTCATCTGCATGTGGAGATCCAGTTTTGCCAGCACCATGTATTGAAGATGCTGTCTTTCCTCCATTGTATATTCTTAGCACCTTTTTCAAATATCAGGTGGCTAAAGTTGCATGTACTCATGTTTGTGTCTTCTATTGTGTTCCATTGATCTACATCTCTGTTTTTGTGCCAGTACCATGTTGTTTTAATGACTCTACCATGCTGTTTTAATGACTATAGCTCTGTAATATAATCTGCGATCTAGTATGGTGATCTGCTCAGCATTGTTATTTTTGCCCAAGATTGCTTTGGGTATCCTGGGTCTTTTGCAATTCCAAATGAAAGTTAGGACGATTTTTTCAAGGTCTGTGAAGAATATCATGGGTATTTTGATTAGGATTGCATTGAATCTATAAATTGCTTTTGCTAAGATGGTCATTTTCACAATATTGATTCTACCAATCCATGAGCATGGTAGGTCTTTCCATCTCCTAGTGTCATCCTCTATCTCTTTAGAGATTTGAAATTTTCCTTGCAGAGATATTTATTATCTTGGTTAGGTTTACTCCTACATATTTTATTTATTTTGAAGCTGTGAATGGGAACATTTCCTCAACTGCTTTTTCTGATTGCTTATTATTAGTACATAGAAAGGCTACTGGTTTTTGTAAGTTGATTTCATATCTTGCCACTTCATTAAAAGTATTAATCATTTCTAACAGTTTTCTACTGGAATTTTCAGCATCTCTTATGTACAGTATCCTATCATCTGCAAATAGAGATAATTTGACATTTTCTTTTCCATTAGTACTCAATTTCCTTCTATTGCCTTATTGTTCTTGTAAGAGTTTCAAGCACTATATTGAAAAGGAGAGGACAGCCATGTAAGGTTCCTGATTTTAATGGGAATGCTTCTACTTTGTCTCCATTTAGGATGATGTTGGCTATGGGTTTTTTTCTATATAGCTTTAATTATGTGTAAGTGTGTTTCCTCAGGATCAATTCTTTCTAGGACTTTTAACGTAAATGCATGATGAATTTTGTCACAGGTCTTTTCTGCATCTATTGAAATGACCATGTGGTTTTTTGCCTTTAAGTCGATTTGTATGTTTTATTACGTTTATTGACTTACATATACTGAACCATTTCTCTATCTCTGGAATAAAGCTGACTTGATTGTGGTGGATGATCTTCTTGATTTATGTCTATATATGATTTATGAGTATTTTCTTGAGTATCTTTGCATCTATGTTCATTAAGGATATAGGTCTATATTTTTCTTTTTTTTCAAAGAACCAGCTCTTAGAGTCATTTTTTTTGCATTGTTTTCCTTACTTGTATTTCATTAATTTCTGCTCTGATTTTTGCTATTTCTTATTATCCTCTATGGTTGGGGTTGTATTTTTTCTTGCCTTTCCAGAGTCTTAAGTTATACTGCCCAATCATTTACATGAGCTATTTTTAATTTTTAATGTAGGCATTAAGAGCTATAAACTTCCCTCTTAGGACTGCTTTTAAGGTGACCCAGAGTTTTTGTTGTGTTGTATTCTTCTTTACATTTTCTTCCAGGAATACTTTTAGTTTTTTCTTTATTTCTTCTTTGACCCATTCATTATTCAGGAGTGCGTTGTTTAATCTTCATGTGTTCATGTAGTTACTAGGGTTTCTTCTGGTCTTGATTTTAAGCTTTATTGCATTGTGGTCTGATAGAATGCATGAAATTATTTCAATCTTTTATATTTGTTGAGATTTGTTTTATGTCCTTGAATGTGGTCAGTTTTAGAATAACTTGCATGGGCTGCTGAGTAGGAAGGTATTCTTTGGTACTGGGGGTGGAATATTCTGTAGATGTAATGTTAGGTCCTTTTCATGTCAATTGTCATTTAATTCAGATGCCGTTATGCTTATTCTTTGCTAGGTCACCTATCTATTGAAGATAGTGGGGTATTAAAGTCACCAACTACTACTGAGTTGGAGTTAATCTCTGTTTTATAGTCTTGGAGTATTGTTTTTATGAAATTGGGTGTGTCTGAGTTGGATGCATATATGTTCAAAATTGTAATACCTTCTTGATCAATTGTTCCTTTGATTAGAATGAAGTAACTCCATCTCTTCTGATGAGTTTTAAACTGAAGTCTATTTTGTCATATACTGGAATTGAAAAACCTCCTTGCTTCTTAAGGTCATTTACTTGGATATTTTTTTTCAATTCTTTCACCCTAAGATAGTGTCTGTCCTTGAAAGTGAGATGAGTTTCTTGAAGACAACAAAAAGATTGCTTTTATTTCTTGATCCCTTGCACCAGCCTATATCTTTTGACAGGGGAATTGAGTCCATTGCTATTTAGTGTTATTATTGAAAGATGTGTATTGAATACTGTCCTTTGAATTTCTTTGTGTTTATGTTCCTATTTTGTGTTTCTGTTGTTATACGTTTCTTTGTTTTCTTTCTGTAATTTCTTCTGTATGGTCATTCCTTTCTTCAATCCTTTGTATTGGTTTGAGTATTCTCTGTAGGATTCATTTGAGTGACATTAATTCTTTCAGCATACTCGTGTCATGAAACATTTTCTGTTCCCCTTCGAACTTGATAGATAGTTTTGTTGGATAAATTTTTCATAGTTGCCATCCACTGTTTTTTAGAACTGGGAATACTTTGGTCCAGACTCTTCTGGCTTTCATAGTTTTCACTGAAAAATCAGCTGTAATTCTGATGGGTTTTCCTTTATACTTAACTTGTTTTTCTCTAGCGGCTTTCAGTTCCCTGTATTTGTTATGTATATTTTATGTTTTTACTGATGTGCTGTGGGTAGTTTCTGTTCTGGACATTTCTAATTGGTGATCTATGTGCTTCTTGAATCACTATATCTTTCCTTAATTTAGGACGTTCTCTTTTATAATCCTCTTGAAGATCTGTTCGATGCCATTGGCCTGAGGTTCTTCTCCTTCCTATTATTTGTAGATTTGGTCATTTCATGTTGTCCCACAATTTCTGAATATTCCATTCCTGTGGGGTTTTTTTTTTCCTTTTAATTTTACATAGTGTTTGCTTAAGGAGTCCAGATCTTCAACTCATCCAGTCTTGATGCTCTGTTTTCCATTTTATTCACTCTGCTTATGAGGCTTTTCCTTGTTGTTTCTAATTGGTTCATTAAGTTTTTCAGTCCCATGTTCATTTCTATTTGGGTTTTCTTCACTATTTCTACCTCTTTTGTGAATTCACTTTTCAAAGTACAAATTGCTTTGATACTTAATTAAGCCACATATTTGTATATTTTGGGGCTTCCATCACAAGTTTATGCCTTTCCTCTTTGAGTTCTTTGTGTTGTTTTTCTGTGTTTTCTTGAAGTTCTTTCATCATGTTTAAGACTGTACTTTTAAATTCTGCTTTTGTTTAATTTAATTTTGGTTCTGTTACTATTGTTTGTGTAGCTTGTATACTTTTGTTCAGGTATGGAAGATAATTTGGTGGGTGTTTCAAGTTCTTACAGGGTAGTAGACTGGTCTGGGTAGATGGTGGGACAGGGCAGCAAGTAGGCTGGTCAGGTTAGTTGGAGGACTGGTCTGTGTCGGAGAGATCAGGAGCCAGTGGAGTCTATGCTAGGGAGTTTCACTACTCTAGGTTAGGAAGCTAGTCCACGGATCTGAAGTGAAGGAATTGGAGAACACTTGGGTCCAAGGCTGGCAAGGGATGGGGTGAGGGTGGCGGAGAACAATGGAGTAGAGAAGCAGTGAGCAGGGTCTGACTTACAAGAGTCTGTCTGCCTGATCCAAAGCCAGAGAAGTTGGCAGTGGGAGGACCGCCTGGAGAGGGACTTAAGGGCCTGTGGAAGGATGTTTAGCTAATCTGGATCGGAGAGCTAGCTCAGGGATCTGGGAGGAAAGAATTGGAGACTTCCTGGGTCCAAATCTGGCAGGGGACAGGGTCGGGGTGAGTGGAATGGAGTAGAGAAACAGTGGGCAAGATCTGAATTACCAGAGACCTGGCAGAGCAGATAAGTCTTCTTGACCTGGAGGCTGGGAAGTTGGAGGTGGGGAGACTTCTGGAGAGGGACTTAGGGATCTATGTTAGGGTGTTTAGCTAGTATGGTTGGGGAGCTAGTCCAGGGATCTGGAGTGAAGGAATTAGAGTCCGCCTGGGTCCAAGACCAGCAGGAGATTGGGTGGGAGTGGGTGAGAGCGAGCTTTGTATGCTTATGTGGATGATGAGGATAATATTAACATGAACTTCATTGATTTGTGGTGAATGAAATGAATACAGTGCTTCAGGCAAGGCAAGCCTATAATAATTGCTACTTATTATTGTTAGGAAGGATATTTCTTAATAATCTGTGAAACCTGGATCAGAAAATGTAAGGTATTGAGTTCTTTCCCCAATATTTACAATGAACAGAATTTCAAACACTCTGAATTTCTGAACCAGAAATCAGAATTGTTTAGGAACCTGAGTCTTATAGATGATGAACCTGGCCTATGTCACTTAGAGTGTTAATAATAACAGATCTAATGTTTTTAAGTTTTTTCTGACATTGCACATTTGTGAACTGAAATTGAAGATTTAGATCTCAGATGAGGGAATTATTTCAAAATTATAGACCAAAGGGTCTTTTCTTTCTTTCTAAATCTCTTCACAGACCTTCCTTCATTTTGTGAAAGAAGCAACACTTACCAATGATCTAGTACTTTTACTTGAGGCAGCAGGAGTGAATACCAAAGAAAGCATGGGGTTTGGTTGTCCAAAGTCTTGAATTCTACTTCTGAGAATTGTTGGTCATCTAAAGTTTTGAATTCTATCTCTGGAATTGTTTGGCAGCAACAGCAGCACTGTTGTGCTGTGACTTAGTAATGTGGCAGTGGGACAAGAGCCTTACTTGGAGTCACAATTTTTTCATTTGCAAAATGTGGATAAAAATAGTTGTCCTGGTTTCTTGACAGCATTCTTGGAAAAGTGAATGGAGTTATGCAAGTGTTTACCCAGTACTATCTAAATGTTTATTTTTTGATACATCATATTAATGTTATTTTATTTATGACATATCCCTAAAATTTGTTAATGTCTTTTCTTGGAATATCTTGTTTCCTTTTGCTTTCCTGATTATATAAATATCATTCTCCTTTTTGCTTTGAGGTACCTTGAGGGAACTGAGTTTGAGTTCCTTACTGGCTGTTCATCATTGGAGGTGGGTGTTCTCAATATTTGTGAGAGATCACGATAATCTAGGTTTCACTTTGTCAAAATTTTGGTTTCTAAAGTTCAAGAATCAATTCTGTTGGAAATATATAAAATCAAAATATCCTTGTCCCACACTGTGGCAGTTTGGAATTTTCTAAAGCTGGTTTTATGTCTAATGCATATTATTATTAATATATTTATATGTCATCAATATATTTATATATTATCAATAATATTTTAATTTTAAAGATCATATCATTCTTTTGCTATTTCCTCTGTCTACATAATGGATCTTGAATCCATTTTCATTGGATTAGACATAAATTTGTCTTTTTAGGGATGGCATAGTATTCTTTTTCACTGGTATTTACGGTATTTCCAATTTTTACAATACCAAATATTTCTGCAACTGGAGATTGCACTGCGTGTATTCCTACTGTCTGTGTATGTGTGTGTATATCTCACTGAAATCATTCACATATTTTGCTAGTATAAAATTCTATATAATTGCTGTTTCAAAGAGAATAGGTATTTTAAATTCTCATAAAATTTTATATAATATCCAGTTTTTACTCCAATCCTCAGCTATTTAGGACATGGAATTCTGCATATCCTTGCCAACATTAGATGCTTGCACATTCTTTGCATATCTCAATGGGTAAAAGATCTCATTACTGTTTTAACTTGAAATTAAGTGTGCAATCTGGACTTTTGTTCATATATTTAGTAGTGTATTACTTTTCTCATTGTGATGAATAAAAATATCTGATTGAGTCAACATATATTAGGAAGGATTTATTGGCTCATAGTTTGATTGTACAGTCAATTATAGTGAGGAAGTCATGGTCATAGGAATTTGACATATCTGTCCAAATCTTATTTAGAGTCAGAACAGAAGGAGAGAGGAATACTGTTGCTCAGGTTGCTTTCTCCTTTTTGTTCAGTCTAGGAACACAGCCCATGAGATGGTGCCACCTACAATCAAGGTGAGTCTTCCTTGCTTAATTAAACATTTCTGGGAAGCCCAGCCACACTGAGGTTATTTTAAGTGCGGTCAACTTGACAATGAAGAGAAACCATCACTAATGGTTATTTCTATTTTTAACGGTTCCTATTTAGTTTTTATTCGTAATCATAAACTTAACTCTGAAATCCAGATAGACTTGGAGGGGAGTAAGGAGAATATGGAATCCAAAGAACTGCATGGAGACATGGAGAGCACAGAGATTATGGGATACTGTGAGCAGTTGGGGCCAGAGGGCGCTCTCCTGAGCTACAGAAGGAATGGTCTGGTGGTTAAGATGCACACAGTCAAAAGTATTAGAACTGTCCACAGTCGGAAATGGTGATCTTGCTGGTCTTGCCATTCCATGACCCAAAGCCCTCCATGGCTTCCACAATGCTCATGCCTTCTTTCACCTTCCCAAAGGTTTGCCATCTGACCACTCAGTCTTGGCAGTGCAGATGAAAAACTGGGAACCGTTTGTGTTTGGTCCAGCATTTTCCACGGACAAGATATCAGGACCTGTGTGCTTCAGGATGAAGTTCTCATCCTTGAATTTCTCCCCATAGATCTACTTGCCGACAGTGCCATTATGGCATGTGAAGTCACGACCCTGGCACGTGAAACCTGGAATAATTCTGTGAAAGGAGGAACCCTTATAACCAAATCCATTCTCTCCAGTGCTCAGAGCACGAAAGTTTTCTGCTGTGTTTGGAACTTTGTCTGCAAACAGCTCGAAGGAGACGCGACCCAAAGGCTTGCTATTGACCACGGCTGACAGCAAGTGGCTACAGGGGACAGTGGCATCTGCAGAGCCAGTTATTTCTATTTTATGTAGAGAGGTCCTGCTTGTCTGCATTGCTATTTATTTATTTATTATTCTTGCAATATATATTTTAAATGGATTTTTGTGCATCTCATGCAGTACATCTTAAGAATATTTAGATATCCACTCATCTTTAGCTGCCCCAGTCCAATTTAAATGATCGTAATGGATACCTCTCAAAAGAAGAAATGCAAATGGCTAACAAATATATGAAAGAAATGTAAATGGCTAACAAATATATGTACAATGTCATTGACCATCAGAGAAATAAGTCAAAAAGTACCATGAGATAACTCTCTGCCCACCTGCCATGACTCCAAAACACCAAAGCCAGTACCATTCCACCACCAGGAGCACATTGGTGGTTCTCTGTTAACCTCTGCCCCTGGTGGACATTATCAGATAAATTCCATTTGCCAAACAACAACACTGAAAAACAGTCCCCCTCCCCCACAAATCATCCCACCCACTACACTGCCCAGAGACTACAAAGGGTCTTGGAACCTCCAACCCAGTTAAAGGCAGCACCCCAGTCTTAACTCCACCCACGTTCACCTGAAATCAGTGTGATATGCTTTCGTTGCCTCCCAAGGAGCACTGCTCATTACTACTGTGACCCCAAATCCTGTCACCCATAGGATCACCTATAGAACCTTGTTAGCCTTCCATATATTTCTTTTTCTTCTTTAAAAAAAAAAACTTTTATTTTTATTTCTATTTATTTTTAAAAATTATTTAA
>NW_008347808.1:3294735-3295519 GCF_000622305.1 Nannospalax galili | reverse complement strand
GGTTTACGGTTGAATTAATACAGTTACACAATATTTTACTTAGTATAAACCCTATAAGACATAAAATTAAATGAGGTTTTAACCTTTAAAAAAGATTTCCATTACATTATTAAAATACACAGTTTCATGCAGAAAAACTGATTTTCAATGCAATTGACATTAAGATGTTTGCACGTGCATTTCTAATCTCTATATATCTATATATCAGATTATTACTAGTCACAGTCGGTTACTTTCTGAGCTCCTTGGCATCTGAGCATGGATATAAAGTCATCAGGCAGATTTCAATGATAATGTTTTTCACATCTACTAATTATTAAGGAGCAAATTCTTATGCTTTGAAGAATTGTTTTTTAATTAAAAATTTAATAACCACATGATTAGAAGAAGCATTTCATTACAGCTTTAACATATTCAGTAACACACTCCAAGCAAGGATACATCTCTGTCAAAAGTGGCTGTAAATTTTTAGGTTCACAGGTGAATTAATAGTTATACAATACTGAACTCTATAAACTCTGTAAGATATAAAATTGAATGAGTTTTTACCCTTTGAAGAATATCTCCATTTCATTTTAAAATATGCTGTTTCCTACACTTTTTAATTACTAACACTTAGATGTTTTCACATGTGTCTTTAATCTCTATGTACCTGATCATTACTAGTCACAGTTGTTTACACTCGGATCCCTGGCACCTGAGTATGGATATAAAGATGTCAGGTAGATTTCAGTGGTAATGATTATCACCTCTACTAATTAACATGAAGTAAATTTTTATGCTT
>NW_008347808.1:3287042-3293967 GCF_000622305.1 Nannospalax galili | reverse complement strand
TTTGTTGTTTGTCGAGTAACTTTTAGTTATGTATATGTATGCTCTTATGATATTATGTTGGCCGCTTTAATCTTTGGTTATACTTCCCTTTTGGGTGTTTAGGGACATACAATTGGACCAGATAAACTGATTTGTTTTTACTCTTGAGGTCATTAGAGGATTTGTTCCTCAGGGGTCCCATGGGGTTGGGAGGAGCCCCTGGCTCCTTTCTTTTACCAGCTCCATCCATGTGAGGATAAGTCAAAGGTCCTGCTCGACCATTGTTGGCTCCTCTTATTTTTTAAATTTATAATATAAGCTTATAATTAGAGCTTTAAACATGCCCAGTAACAGTTTTCAGAGCAAAGACACAGCTCCTTCAAAATTGGCTGTAAAATTTCTAAGTTTGCTGTTGAATCAATAAAATTATACAATATTGAGCTCAGTATAAGCCCTGTAAGACATAAAATTGAATGAGTTTTAACCCTCAAAAAGATCTCCATTTCATTCTAAAATATAATGTTTCTTACAGAAAGACTCATTGTTTTTGCTACTTACACTGAGATATTGGGGCATGCATCTCTAATCTGTATGTATCTGATTATTACTAGTTATAATCGCTTGCACTTGGATCCTTGGCACCTGTGTATATCTATAAAATCACCGGGTAGATTTCAGTGGTAATGTTCCTCACCTCTACTAATTAACATGATGTAAACTTTTATGCTTCCTCCTCAAATATACTACATTTTTTAAATTTGTTGATTGTTTTTGGTGTGTGTATATCACACAGAACATCCCAAACCATCTTATTCAACTATACATCCACTTCCCAGATGGCACCCTCCCGTAGCCTCCTTCCCCCCACTAGAGCCCTTATACTCTTTTATCCCTGCTCTTGTCTGCTGTGTTGTCAGTATCCCCAGCTGTTCCCCACTACTTGTCCATCTGGTGAATCTAGTCAGCCTATCTAGAGCCTATCTATCAGCTCTTCCTCATCAAGGACCAATCAGTTGTTGATATTCCTTTAGTTAAGATTGGGGTCTGCTGTTTATTTTCCCAGTTCTGTGCTGGGTTACTATCTGGGAGTCCGTCGGGCCACCCTGGCCAACAATTCAAAAGAAGGTATCTCCTATCTGACATTGTTGCTTGTTATGTAGCCTTTAGCTATACATATGGACTCTTAAAATATTACATTGGCCCCTTTAATCTTTGGCTATACTTTTGTTTTGGGTGTTTAAGGCCCTGCTGTTGGCCCAAATAAGCCAATCTATTTTTACTCTTAAGGTCTTTTGAGGATATCTTCCTCAGGGGTCACACAGGCTTGGGAGGAGCCCCTGGCTCCTTTCTTTTACCACTTCTGCCTATGTGAACATAAGTCAAAGGTCCTGCTCGACCACGACTGGCTTCGCTTGGAAGCATGGAGGAAATGATTTCTCTGTGTTGACCCTCCTCTTTGTAGACTGGACACTGTTTCAAGCCCATCCCATGGGGTCTCCTCAGCCTCTTTGATCAAGAAGACAGATGACTCAACACAATTACAGGACATTTTGGGAGATGTTCATAGTCCCTTGGAACTAGTTGACCTAGGAAGCCAAGGAGCTTCCTGTCCCTCTGACCAAATTAGTATAGGCCTCCAAGTATGTCTGTTAAACATCCAAGAAGGTTAGATCCACCAGTCTTGTATATTTAATTACTGTGTGCCATGTAGATAAATCTTTGGCAAAGACAAATTGTTCCCAGATAAACCTTACCTAGACATATATTTCTTGATCTGCTATGTATAATTCATCAGTAGGTTGTTGGACTAATATGGTTCCCATTGATTTTTAAAACTAGCTAGGCATTATTTATCTCTGACATTGTCTAACCTCTCCATCATCATTTCCCCAATAAAGGTGGCCCCATTTTCCACCGTTTTCCTTTAATAATACCCAATTTCTATGGTCCTACCTCTCTTGAGCTCCTTCTTTCCCTTTATCCCCTAGGTTCCTGTATAACCTTCCCTCCTCGCTCCCTTAAACTAACACAATTTTAATCCATATCTCCCTTATTAACACCTGTTTCCTGCTGTTCTTCTCCTTCAGGTTCTTTCTTTTCCTTTACATCCCAGGTTCCTTTCCATTATCCTGGTTCCTGTAGTTATCTCTGGATACATACGCACTTATCAGGATTTGGTTCTAGGAGCCACATATGAGGGAGAACATAAGTTGATTTTTTTTTCTGAGTCTGTGTTAGTTCACTTAGTATAACAGTTTCTAGTTCCATCCATTTGCCTGCAAATTTCATGATTTCATATTTCCATACTGCTGAGTAAAACTCCATCATATAAATGAACCACATTTTCATTATCCACTCATCAATGGTGCGCCACTTAGGTTGCTTCCATGTCTTAGCTATTGTGAAAATAGACGCAACAAACATGGATGTACGAGTGTCTCTGCAATAGGATGAGTTCTTTGGGTATATGCCAAGGAGTGGTATAACTGGGTCAAATGGTAGGTTCATTTGTAGTTTTTTAAGAGTTCTCCACACTGCTGTCCATAGGGGTTGAACAATTTGTACCCCCACCAGCAGTGGATGTGTGTTTCCCTTTCTTCACATCCTCTCCAACATTTGGTATCATTTGTTCTCTTGATCTTAGCCTGTCTGACTGGGGTAAGATGAAATCTTAAAGTGGTTTTAATTTGCATTTCCCTAATTATTAGTGATGTTGAACATCTTTTAAGATTTTTCATAGCCATCTTTACTTCTTCTTTTGAGAACTCTCTTTTCAGCTCCTTAACCCAACTTTTAATTGGGTTATTTCTTGTCTTGATTCTCTGTTTTTTGAGTTCATTAAATATCATGGACATTAAACTTCTGTCACATGTGTAGCTGGTGAAGATTTTCTCCCATTCTATGGGTTTTCTGATCACTTCCCTGGTTACCTCCTTTGTTGTACAGAAGCTTTTTAGTTTAATGAGGTCCCATTTGGTAATTCTTCCCCTTGTTTCCTGAGCAGTTGATGTCTGGTTTAGAAAATCCTTTCCTACACCTATATTTGTAGGTTTGGGCCAACCTTTTCCTCTAATAGCTTCAGAGTTTCAGGATTTACATTGAGGTCTTTGATCCATTTGGAATTGACTTTTGTGCAAGGTGAAAGATAGGGGTTTAGTTTCATTCTTCTACAGTTAGAGATCCAGTTTTGCCAGCACCATTTGCTGAACATGCTGTCTTTCCTCCTGTGAAAGTTCTTGGAACTTTTGTCAAATATCAGGTGGCTGAAATTGTATGTACTCATATTTGGGCCTTCAATTTTGTTCCATTGATCTATGGGCCTATTTTTGTGCCAGTACCATATTACTTTTAATACTATAGCTCTGTAATACTGCTTAAAATCTGGTAGAGTAATCCCCCTGGTATTGCTCTTAGTGTTCAGGATTGCTTTGGCTATCCGAGGTCTTTTGTGCGTCCATATGAATCTTAGGATGTTTTTTTCCAATTCTGTGAAAAATGTCATGGGGATTTTGATTGGCATTGCATTGAATTTATAAATGGCTTTTGGTAGGACGGTCATTTTCACAATATTAATTCTTCCAATCCCTTAGCATGGGAGGTCCTTCCATCTTCTGTTGTCTTCCTCAATCTCTTTCTTTAAAGATTTAAAAATTTCATTGTAGAGGTCTTTAATACCTCTGGTCGGATTTATTCCAAGATTTTTTTTTTTTTTTTTGCAGATAATTAGACTTTTGTAGGTTAATTTTGTAACCAGCCACTTTACTGAATATGTTAATAATTTCTAGAAGTTTGCGTGTGGAATTTTTGGCATCTCTTAGATATAATATCATATCATCTGCAAAAAGGGATAATTTGATCTCTTCTTTTCCAACTATTACTTCTTTAATTTCCTGCTCTTCTCTTAATGCTCTTGCAAGTGTTTCAAGCACTATGATAAAGAGAAGTGGAGATAGTGGACAACCTTGTCTGGTTCCTGATTTCAATGGGAATGCTTCCAGTTTTTCTCCATTTAGAATGATGTTGGTTGTGGGTTTGTTATATATGGCTTTAATTATGTTGAGGTATGTTCCCTCCAGTCCAATTCTCTCTAGGGCTTTGAACATAAATGCATGCTGAATTTTGTCAAAGGCCTTCTCTGCATCTATTTAGATGGCCATGTGGTTCTTGTATTTGAGCCTATTTATATGATTTATGACATTTATTGACTTATGTATATTGAACCATGCCTGCATCTCTGGGATAAAGCCAACCTGATTGCAGTGGATGATTTTTTCTATGTGTGTCTGTATGCAGTTTGCAAGTACCTCACTGACAATTTTTGCATCTATGTTCATTGAGGATATGGGTCTATAGTTTTCTTTTTTGGTTGTATCTTTATCTGGCTCTGGCATTTGAGTGATGCTGGCTTCATAGAAGGAATTTGGAAGTTCTCCCTCCATTTCTATCTTTCTGAATAAAATAAGTATTATATTATTGAATAAAGTAAGTATTATCTTCTTTAAATGTCTGATAGAATTCTGCTGTAAATCCACCTGGTCCTGGGCCTTTTTTAGTCAGGAGGTTATGTATTACTGTTTCAATATCTTTTTGTCTTATGGGTCTGTTTAAGCTGTTAATCTCTTCTTGGTTTAGTTTTGGTAGTTCTCATGCTTTTGGATATCCATCCATTTCTTTTAGGTTTTCATATTTAGTAGCACATAAGTTTTAAAAGTATTCCCTTATAAGGTCCTGTATCTTTCTGATGTCTGTTGTGATGTTTCCCCTTTCACCTCTGATTTTGTTGATTTGGAGGTGCTCTTTCTTTCTTTTGGTTAACTGGGCTAGCAGCAGTCTTATCTATCTTGTTTAGCTTTGCAAAACACCAGCTCTTAGATTCATTGATTCTTTGTATTGTTTTCTTTGTTTCTATTTCATTAATTTATGCTCTGATTTTTGTGATTTCTTCTCTTCTGCTGGGTTTGGGTTTCATTTATTCTTGCTTTTCAAGTGTCTTGAGTTGCAATGTTAAGTCATTTATTTGCGTTCTTTACGATGTAGGCACTTAGAGGTATAAACTTCCCTCTAAGGACCACTTTCAGCATGTCCCAGAGATTTTGGTATGTTGTATTGTCCTTTTCATTTAGTTCCAGGAATACTTTTATTTCTTTCTTAATTTCTCTTTTGACCCATTCATCATTCAGGAGCATGTTATTTAATCTCCATTTTATCTTAGTACCATTCGCTTGGTATATTTTTTTCCATCCTTTCACCTTAAGATAGTACCTGTCTTGAAAGTGAGATGAGTTTCCTGCAGACAACAAAAAGATGGGTTTTGTTTCTTAATCCATTCACCTAGTCTGTGTCTTTTGACTGGGGAGTTCAGTCCATTAATGTTTAAAGTTATTAATGAAAGATGTGTATTGAATCCTGTCATTTTTATTTCTATTTACATTCTTCATATAGCTGTACTTTTCCATAGTTATACCTTCATTGACTTTCTTTCCACAACCCCTTGGGTATAGCCATTTTGAATTCCTTCAGCCTATTTATGTCACGGAAGGTTTTTCTTTTACCTTTGATTATAATAGACATTTTGGCTGGGTATAATAATCTGGGTTGGCATCTGTGGTCATTTAACACTGGGAATACTTTGGTTCAGGCTCTTCTGGCTTTCATAGTTTGCACTGAAAAGTCACCTGTAATACTAATGTGTTTTCCTTTATATATGACCTGTTGTTTCTCTTTTGCAGCTTTTAGTATTGTCTCTTTGTTCTGTATGCTTAGTGTTTTTACTATGATGTGCCATGGAGAGTTTCTTTTCTGGTCCTCTCTGTTTGGTGTTCTACATTGTTCTTGTATTTGTATGAGCATGTCTTTGTTTAATTTTGGGAAATTTTCTATGATTCTGTTGAAGATCTGGTCCATGCCATTATCTTGGGATTCTTCTCCTTCCTGTATGCCTATGATTCATAAGTTTGGTCTTTTTATGGTGTCACACAATTCCTGCATATTCCATTCTTGGCGTTTTCTTAAATTTTTTATAAACTTTGCTTGAGTGGTCTAGTTTTTCCACTTTATCTTCCAGTCTTGATATTCTGTTTTCTATTTCATTCATCCTGTTGGTGAGGCTTTCTCCTGTCATTTCTAATTGGCTTACTGAGTGTTTCACTTACTTCTTCATTTCAGCCTGAATAGTCTTCAATATTTCTAGCTCTTTTCTGAATTCATTCTGAAGTTATCCCTATCTTCCTTCAGTTCTTAGATTTCTTTGTTTGTGTGTCCTTTAAATTCACTGAACCCTTTTATCTTGTTTTTAATTGTTCTTTTGAGTTCCATGTTCTGCATTATCTCTAGGGGATTTTCATTGTACTCCTCTAGAAGACTATTGGTATTTGGTGCAGATATGTTATTTTGTTTTTTCATGTTTTATTTTTTCTCTGTGATTTTGACATGTGAATTTCTTTTGTAGTTTCTGATTCTTGTGTGTGACTCAAGCCTTCAAGTTTGGGTCTGCTTTTTATCTTGTTTTTAATTGTTCTTTTGAGTTCCATGTTCTGCATTATCTCTAGGGGATTTTCATTGTACTCCTCTAGAAGACTATTGGTATTTGGTGCAGATATGTTATTTTGTTTTTTCATGTTTTATTTTTTCTCTGTGATTTTGACATGTGAATTTCTTTTGTAGTTTCTGATTCTTGTGTGTGACTCAAGCCTTCAAGTTTAGGTCTACTTGTTTTTGTGAACTTTATGTGTCTTTGTAGTTTACTATTGGGGCATGAAAAGCTGGTTAGTCTAAGCTTCCATTTCTCTCTTTCAATTTTATAGTGGAGTGGCCAGATTGATTTTGTCTTCAGGAGTTCCCACAGAGGCCCAATTGAGATGAAGGTCAGATGATTTCAGGCTTTCTCCTAAGGCCTGGATCCCTCCAGGAAAGATTTTGGCCTCAGGAATTTGGGGGTTGGACTGGC
>NW_008347808.1:3271618-3283094 GCF_000622305.1 Nannospalax galili | reverse complement strand
CCAACAAAAAAAAAAAAAGGAAATTACAGTCCAATATCTCTGATGAACCTAGACACAAAAATTTTCCAAAAAATACTTGCAAACACAATGCAGGAGTACATCAAAAAATATTATCCACCATAATTAAATGTGTTTCAGCCCAGAGATACAGAGATATGTCAACTTATCTAATTGAATAAATGTGGAATATACAACAAAGCAGACTTAAGGACAGAAACCACACCTCTTTAGATGCAGGAATGGCCATTGACAATATCCATCATCCTTTCATGATTAAAGTTGTGAAGAATCTAGGGATCTGGTGATATATCTCAACACACTAAAGGTAATTTACATGCACTGTAATTTGATGGTATTTAGAGTCCCTCCTCTATCTGTCCCTTCACTTTACTGCCCCTACCAAATTTTATATGGCCTATAGAGTCTTATTTATGTCCCCAAATGTCCTTGGTTTTATTCTTATAGCTCTTAATTGTAATTTAAAATCAGAGATGGTGATGCCACCAACTTTTCTTTTAATTTTCAGGGTTAACTATTGTGGGATTTTGTTTCCATATGAAATTTGAGATTGTTTTTTTTTCAACTTCTGTGAAGAATTATATTGGAATTTTAATGGGGATTATGTTGACTCTGTAGATTTCTTTTGGTTACTTCCCTTAGACCTGGAGTTGTGTTCCCTCTCATTAACCTGGAGCAGTCATTTTCTCCCATGTGCTAGAGCTGTTTTCCCCTCCTCTGATCCTGGAGCTGTGGTCCCTTCTTGTGAGCGGAACTGTGGTTCCCTCCTATGAGCTAGAAGCTGTGGTCTCCTCTGTGAGCTGGAGCTGTGAGCCCATTCTGGAAGCTGGAGTGCTGGTTTCCTTCTGTGAGCCTGAGCTGTGCTCCTCTCTTATGGGCTAGAGTTGTGGTTCTCCCCCATAATTTAAAGCTGTGGTGCAAACCTGAACCTGTGGTGCCCTCCAGGGAGCTGGCACTGTGCTCATCTCACATGAGTTTGGAGCTTTGGTCTCCTACTGTGAACCACAGTTCAACATTTTTTCTGGTGGTGGGCTAATGGTAGAGCAGAGTGGAGGATGGAAGACTTCACAGTGCTGGTCATCAGTTTCAGACTTCTCTGAGTGGCTGAATTACCCATAGCCCCCTCCTCTGAGGTCCCAGTTTGTGCATAGTAGTGACTTTGCCTCTGTGTAGGGGCTTATACTGGGGACATGGGAAGTCTCTGTCTTTTGCAGGTTCTGATCTTGGGAGAACTGATTCTCTAGAATGGGCTTCCCACTTCCCCTGAGGGCCATCTGTGGTTTTGACTTCACACATGGTCCTGGGCATCCAGGCCTTGCTGCTGGAACACTCCCACTCCCAGGTACCAAGAGGTTTATCATTATTTTTTCTTACTCTTTTACAGCCTCAGTGTGTCTTCATCTATCCTCTATGGCAAGTGTAAAACACATAATTAAAATTCTGGAGAATAAAAATCATAGTCTGTCATCACTCTCTTAAAGAAGACCAACTTTTCCTCACCCTGCAGTGATCATCACTCCCCGGGCTCATTCCCCGATTTGTATGTAGTTATCCTTGTCAGATGTCTCATGGCTCTGGCATCTTGGGGTCTCCACTGTGACTCAGGCTTCATTTTCACATCATCACACAGTCTCCTCCGAGGGTCTTCTTCATTCAAGGACTCCCCCTGTCATATACTGGTTGACATCAGCAGCTCTCTGAAACTATGAAAGAATAATTGATGTTGTGGAACCCTCCTCCTTGGCCCCCTCCCCTAGACCCCCTAGACCCCTACCCCTATTTAGGACTAACTGCTCTTTTCACTTCTATAAATGGGGTTCTCTCTTTTGATTTTATATTGGAGTGGCCAGATTGTTTTTGTTTTCAGGAGTTCCCACAGAGGCCCAATTCAGATAAGGATCAGATGCTGTCAGGCTTTCTCCTAAGGTCCTGATCCCTCCAGGAAAGATTTTGGCCTCAGGACTTTGGAGGTTGGACTGGCCTGGGAGCAGGGCCCAGGAAAGATGTTGCTCTCAGTCAGGTGGTGGCCATGACACTCAGAGATGCAAAGGGAGATGGGGGCAGGAACAGGCCCCAAGGACTTCTGGGGACTGCACTGAGGAACTGGGTTGGTCTGGTTGCAAAGGATCAGCAAGCCAAAAGGTCAGCCCCAGCATCCAGTAAAGAGGCTGGTGGGTTTTGCAGCACCCAGAAGCAGAGGGAGGTGAGAGCAGGACCAGACCCAGAGGGCTCCTGGGGACCTCAAGAAGTAACTGGGTCCATCTGGAGCAAGAGATCAGGAAGCAGTGGTTGCCCCAGGCCAAGAGGTCAGCCCTGGGGGTCCAGGAAAAGCCTGGCAGGCCATGCAGCCCAGGGTAACAGAGGGAAGTGAGGGCGGGACCAGTCCCAGAGGGTTCCTGGGGACCTTGAGAAGGAACTGGCTTGGTCTGGAGGAGAGACACGTGGGGGAGATGGGAGGGTGAATGAGGCTGGGGGCGTCAAGGTGTGGAGGGCACTATTGACTTCCCTAGAGTGGTTGGCCAGTTGTGCAGGCCTAGGGAAGCAGATGGGAGTATTCCATATATTTCTTAAGATTGGAATAAGACTCTCCTAACTCTACAGAAGGTTTTCTCCTGGGATCCGAATTTTAACATATCCCTGCATTTGGGGAGAATAAGTTTGACACCATATCTGCACACCAACACTGAATTGCCAGAAGATTGAACACTAAGCTCCATTCAGTTGGTCTACAACATGAGATACTGATGTATCAGGAAGCAAAGATCCAAACAGCTACTCAACAAAGCTGAGACCCAATCACCATACCAGTAAAAATCAGCAATGGCCTAACCCAGATGCCAAGGTCATGTCAAAAACCATAAAACAGATATGAATAACCAAGACAAAGATTCTTCTCCAGAAATCAGTAAACCCACTATTGTGTTCCCTTAGAAGAGCAACTTACTTGAAGCATAAGTAAATTATTTCAAAATACTGAGTATAAATATGTTCAAAAACTCAAATAGGACATGAATAAATTCTATAATTAAGACTGTGAAAAGGACAGATTGCTGAATTAAATAAAGAAAGCAATCCAAGGTATGAAAATAGAATTTAATAGAGAAATGCAATTTTTGAAGAAAAGAAAAAATGAAACAAAACTCAAAAAGGGAAACTCAGTCAATGATATAAAATACTCCAGGGGAATCCTCACCAATGGAATGAACCACTTGGAAGTGAGACTATCAAACCTTGAAGACCGTGTGGTGGTTTGAATGAAGCCTTCACTACAGTGTCAAGTGTTTGAAGAACTGGCCCCAGTCAGTGGCAATGAAAAACATTTCTATGCTGAAAAATTTCAAATGGGTCAGAAAGAAATGCAAAATATTAAGTTTGGAAAGGAAAAGAAGACTAGGAAATTTAAAGTGGCAGCAAGGGCAGGACCTGGAAGAACAACTCCCATTGTTAAATTAGAGTTATTGAGGAAAGGCCTTCAGATTTGCACATGAAATATGGAAAGAGTACCTTCAGGGCAAGACTCCACACAAATAAACTTCCGAATTTTGAAAGGAAAAGGCTTAAAAAGTTTTCTACCCCTAGAAAACCACAATATGCAAAATCTATTGGTAATGAGAATAAAGTGGGCCAAGGTCCATTGGAAGTTGGTGTTGAAACTTTGGTAGTGTTGGTCATGTGGTGCTGGCTTTAGAGGTGTAAAAGATGCAAGAATAAGGGAGTTCATTGATTCTTCCACCATGGTTTCAGAGAGCTATTCTGTTTAGGCGGTCTATGGCAGAGGAATCCCTAAATAAAGAAAGTCCTGACAGGCCAAGAGGACCCAAGTTGCCATTGTTAGAAGCAGTGGAGGAAAAGTTTGGTTGGCAGTGGAGACCCCAAGATGTTGGAGATGCAAGATCTGTGAAACAACTGCCAAGAATGAGCTATTTAGAGGGAGTGCCACTAGCCCCAAAGTGAGATATATTTTCTATAAACAAAACTGGAGGGGCTGAGCCATTTAATCCCTTTGGAAGTAAATTTCCAGACCTTAGACATAGAGCTACGATTTTGTGTTTGATCAGTTGGTTTTATATCTTGATTTGGTTTAGTATTTCCCCTTTATGCGTTTTCGCCCTTTTGAAATGGGAATGAGTATTTGGTTCCATTATATTTTGTATGTATGTATTTTGTCTCCTGATTTTATAGAGGCTTGTAGAGTTAAGAAATTGCCTTGCATCTAAGATGTGCATTTGTACTCTGGGTATTTGAATTGTGTTAAGACTGTGAAAGAGTATTTGGACTTTTAAAGTTGGGCTAAATGCATTTTGCAGGATGATATGATCATCAGCCTATGAGGGCCAGGGAGTAGAATGTCGTAGTTTGAATGAGAATTTTTCCCATAGGCTCACATACTTGAATACTTGACCCTAGTTGGTGGAACTATTTGTGCAGGTTTAAGAGGTGTGGCCTTGTAGAAGGAAGCATGTCAGTGGGGGGCGGGCTTTCAGAGTTCATAACCATGTCTCAAGTACATTTTCTGTTTTGCTACTGTACCTGCTCGAAGATGTATGTGCTCACCTTTATCCTCTGGTTGTTTCCTGCCATGCCTCCCCCACCATGATGGGCTCTTATTCCTCTGTAACTACGAGCTCAATAAACCCTTTCTTCTGTAAGTTGCCTTGGTCTTGATTTTTTATTCAAGAAGCAGAAAAGTACTACAACATGTTGGAGGAATCATTTAGTCAAAGAGAATCTAAAATCTAAAAAAAATGTACTAGGAAAAGATTTTTTAGGTATTTTGGAATACTATCAAAACTAGGTCTATAAATCATATATGATCATAAATCATAAGGATAGAAGGAGAAGAAATTCAGGTCAAAGGTACAGAAAATATTTTCAACAAAATCATATAAGAAAACTCCTCATGTATAAGGAGAGAGATAACTATGAAGGTCCAAGAGGCATAGAGAATATCAAAAAGACCGTGCTAATAAATAAATTTCCTATGACACATGATAATCAAGACCCTAAATATACAGGAAAAAGAAAGAATACTGAAAGCTGCAAGAGAGAAAGTACAAGTCACAAATAAACATAGGCCCATTAGAATAATACATAGCATTTCAATGGAGAACCTGAAAGGCACGATTACATAGATTGATGTTCTACAAATTTTGAAAACACAAATTCCAAATCAGGCTATTATAGCCAATGAAACTTTCAGGCATAATAGAAGAGGAAAGAAATACTTCCCTCAATAAAAAGAGATTTAAATAATTAATTTCAACAAGCTGTACAGAGGATCCAAGAAGGAATATTTCACTCTGAAGAGTTAATGGACCCAAGAAAACACAAGGAATAAACAACTCCAGAGCAGCTAATCCAAAGAGGCTAAAGAAAAAACTCCACCACAATAAGATAACATATAAGAATAAACACTGATCAGTAATACCTCTCAATATTAATGTTAATTGAATGATTGGATTGCAAAACAGGATAAAATGCTTTATTGCCTCCAAGAAACATGTTACCATCAATGAACAATATCACCTCAGAGTAAAAGTATGGAAAAAGACACTTCAAAAAATTGAACAAAGAAACAAGCAGGTGTTTTCTAACATCTGACAAAGTAGACATCAAAATGAAACTAGTCATAAGAGATAGGAAATGACACACATTAAAGGAATAATCCCCCCAAAAGATACTACAACCCAAAACAAGCATGCACCAAACACAGGGGCACTGAATTTCATTTAAAAACATCTTGGATCTAAAAATCACAGATTGACTCCACCAGAGTGATAGTATGTGAGTACAGAATGCATGAACTACAGAATAACCCATTATCAGAGCTTACTTCTTAACCCTCCGAGAATTCGGTTCCTCCCAAGCACCACCCTTGACCCAGCCACCTTGCTGCCCAACCCCGACTTGGACGCACTCCTGCATGATTGGGTGGGGATCCTGAGCCAGGTACATGGGCTCAGAAACAACCTGACCGATCGGCCACTCTCCGATGCAGAAGCTACTTGGTTCACCGACAGTAGCCGCTTCATGAAGGATGGGCAGAGGTATGCAGGGGCGGCAGTGGTAACTGGGGCTGAGACTGTTTGGGCGGTGGCTTTGCCTGCAGGGACCTTGTCTCAGAGGGCTGAACTGATAGCTCTGACTGAGGCTCTTAGGCTTGGAAAGGACAGGTGGCTGAACGTGTACATGGACAGCCAATATGACTTTGCTATGGCACGTGTGCACGGAGCCATCTACCAGGAAAGGGGGCTGCTCACAGTGGAAGGAAAAACTATTAAAAATAAACAAGAAATTCTGGACCTGTTGACGGCTCTATGGCTGCCTAAAAAACTGGCTATTATCCATTGCCCCTGGCACCAGAAAGCCAACACGCCCATAGCTCGAGGAAATCAGAGGGCAGACCAGGTTGCCAAAGAGGTAGCTTTGGAGGCCTTCCAGATTTTGCCAATCCAACTGCCAGGCCCTGCCCCCCCATCCTTCCTGATCAGCCCCATTACTCCCAAGAGGATGTGAAGCTGATACACAGACTCCCCATGACCCAAAAGATCGATGCTTGGTGGCATACAGGAGACTGTAGAATTATTCTGCCAAATGACTTAGCCAAGGACCTCCTCATGTATATCCACCGAACCACTCATCTGGGCACCAGGAAAATGGCTGATCTTTTAAGAAATGCTCATTTGAAAGTCCTGAATCTCTGCCCACTGTTGATGCAGTTGCCTCTGCATGTCTTAGTTGCAAGCTGACCAATGCTGAGAACCATCCTAAGGAACAAGGGGCTCGGATGAGGGGCTCTAGACCAGGGGCCCACTGGGAGATGGGCTTTACAGAAATTAAGCTAGGCAAGTATGGTTCCAAATATCTACTAGTTCTGGTAGACAGTTTTTCAGGATGGTCTGAAGCCTTCCCCACCAAGCATGAGACCACTCAGGTGGTGGCCAAGAAATTGCTGGAGGACATTTTACCCAGGTATGGCATCCCAGCCCTTCTGAGCTCCGACAACGGGGCAGCCTTTGCTTCACAGGTAACCCAGAAATTAGCTAGGATATTGGGGGCAAGATGGAAATTACATTGTGCATACAGGCCCCAGAGCTCGGGACAGGTGGAGAGGATGAATAGAACTCTAAAAGAGACCCTTACCAAATTAACCATGGAGACTGGCGGGGACTGGGTGGCTCTCCTTCCCTTTGTCCTGTATAGGGTGAGAAACTCACTCTATCTGCTATGGTTAACCTCCTATGATATCATGTTTGGAAGACCCCCTCCTATTCTCCCCAATTTAAGAGCTGAACTAATTGCTGAATTTGATAACCGTCAGTTGCTTAATTCCTTAGAAGCAGTGGCATGCGCATAAGGATGTGTGGCCCCGACTGAGAGCTAGATGAGACAGCGCCTCCTCCCACTCCACACAATTATCAGCCAGGTGATTGGGTCTACGTCTGTTGGCACCACCATGAAACGCTCGAGCCCCCTGGAAGGGCCCTTATGTGGTGCTCCTGACTACACCCACAGCCATGAAGGTAGACGGAATTGCTACATGGATACATTGCACTCACGTCCGGAGAGCTGATCCACACCCTGACAACCCGGAGAACCCTAAGGAACAAGCACCAAGACCCAAGGCATGGAAAGTTCACCGAAATGCAGATAATCCTCTTAAGACTAAGCCATTCTTAATTTTTACTATACTAATTGTTATAAGTGTTTGTGGTGCCAACCCCTACCAGCCCCTAAGCTGGGATGCCATTGAACTCCAGGAAGCCCCATGATTGGGGCCTCCAAGTTACAAGGAGGGGGGAAATGTAGAACCCCCCTCCTTGGCCCCCTCCCCTGGACTCCCTAGACCCCTTTCCCTATTTAGGACTAACTGCTCTTTTCGCTTCTGTAAATCGCTGGCTTGAGGGAAACAGAGGGACAAACTACACCATCTCCATTTTGACTGCTGATTCCTCCATTTTTGTGATGTCTCATGGTGATAGAGTAGGCAAGCCTGGGCATGTCCAGGGGGCCTGGGCAGGTTTGAAGCCTTATAAGGAATAAACAGGGTCCTCTAGCCCTGAAGATAACAGTCAGCATATTCCACAGCCCTGAGGGCAGCACCCACAAATGAGAAGCCTCCAAGACTGTAATTAATCAATTCAAAAGTATGTTGGCATGCGTGGGCTCTTTGGATCAATCAAAATATAACCCTGCCATTCCCCTCCTCCCTTTGTCTGAAACCTATGAAAAGCTCCTTTCCCCGGCAATTGGGGCTCTCAGATGAACCTACCACATTAGTTTGGTCTGAGAGTCCTAGCGTAAGCCTGAATAAAAACTCTTTGTTCTTGCATTCCCTCTGGACTCTGTGGTAATTCTTGGGGATCCGTTCTCTGGGCACAACATTTGGGGGCTCATCTGGGATCCTCAAGACCCCCCCCCTCAGGACCCCAGAACGCTGAGTCTGCCTGATCAGATTGGTGAATGTCTCTTGTCTTTGTGTCTTTTGTCTTTGTGCGCTTCGGGTTTTTGGGCCCAGTTTGAGATTACCTGTTGGAGGTCTAGCCACATGTGCTGGAAGGCCCCTGGCTGCGGGACTCAGGAGATATCCTGGACCCACCTGTTGGGGATTGGATCCCCTTGGTAAATTTAGAAGGACAGAGTGGGTCACACCCGTGAGATGGCGAGAGGCCATTGTCCTATTTTCAGTTTAAGGTGCCAATTAACCTTGTGTTATTTTTCTGTGTGTTTGTGCTTTCTGTTGTGTTTGTGACTCTTACTGTGTTAGAAGAAATGGGACAGAGCCAAGTAACCCCTCTCAGCCCTTTCCAGGATCATTTCTCAGAATTCAAAGCCTAGGCTGAAAGCCTGGGGCTAGGAGTGAAGAAAGGAAAGCTTTTTGTATTTTGCAGAAATGAATGGCCAACCTTTGGAGCCATCTGGCCTGAAGAGGGGACATTTGACCTGCCTACCATCTACAGAATAAAGGATATAGTCTATGGCCATCCAGGCCACCCTGACCAGGTCCCTTACATCACGACCTGGCAGCTTATGGTGGAGTAGCCTCCAAAATGGCTGAAGCCACCCCCCCACTAGCTCAAAGCCGACTGTCCTGGCTCTATGTGAGGATGAGCAGCAGAAAAAAGAAACTAAACCATCTGCACCCCTCTACCCTGTCCTGCAAGGAGGTACAGGGGAAGAACTCCTGGTTGAACCATCCCCCATCAGCCCATTCCGCAGGCAGGGCCCCAGGATGCTCTGGGGGAGGCAGAGGCAGCTCCGGCCCAGGAGGCGGAAGGACACCCTCACCAGACACAGAGGAGAGTTCAGAGGGGGCAGCTGCAGCTAGTAGCAGATTCCACAGTCCTCCCCCTCCGGGCTGTGGGGCCCCTCACTGAAGTGGGGGACCAACAGATGCAGTACTGGCCATTTGCAACTAGTGACGCTACAATTGTAAGTTACAAATGGCTAAATTTTCTGAAAAGCCCCAAGGTTTAATTGATTTGTTAGAATCTGTTCACCCACCAACCCACATGGGACGAAATTCAGCAGCTTTTGCAGGTCCTGGTCACCACTGAGGAGAGAGACCAGATTCAAGTTGAAGCCTGCACATTGGTCCCTGGTGTGGATGGGAATCCTACCACCAACCAGGCCCTAATTGATGAAGCTTTCCCCATGGTTAGACCGAATTGGGACTTCAATATGGCTGAAGGTAAGGAGAGGCTCTGGGTCTACCACCAGACTCTAATGGGGGGTTTCCGGGTGGCCACAAGGCGACCAACCAATTTGGCCAAAATTAGTGATGTGCAGCAAGGGAGGGCAGAATCACCCGCAGCATTCCTAGAAAGGATCCTTGAGGCGTTCCATACCTGTACCCCAATGGACCCGTAAGCACCCGAGAATAAGTATGCAGTGATCCTGGTGTTTGTGAACCAGTCAACACCCGATATTAGGTGCAAATTGCAGAAATTGGACAGACTGGCCAATAAAATCTTGCCAGAACTTCTGGAGGTGGCTGAGAAAGTTTAGAGTCACTGAGAGAGTCCCGAAGACAAACAGGCCTGGGTTCCTGCTACTGCCAGCACCAAGCAGACCCGCGACTTTGCCAAGATTCTCCTGGCCATGTCGACCAGGTCCCCAGGTGAAAGAGAATGCCAGCTGCGATGCCTATCTGCTGAACAAAGTAGGAAATGCCCAGAAGGGCAACCAAAATTGCTGAGAAACCAATGCACCTATTGTAAGAAAATGGGCCATTGGAGAAAGGAATGTCCAGAAAGACCGGCCGGACAGGAGCAGATCCGTGAAGGAATACAAGTCCTGGAGCTTGGGGAATGAAGCAAATAGGGAGGACGGAGTTCGGATCCCCTCACCAAGCCCAGGGTAACTCTCAGAGTGGAGGGGACACCTATGAGTTTCCATGTAGACACAGGTGCTCAACATTCAGTGTTAACAGAGACCCAAGGGAAATGATCAAACAAAAAGTCCTGAGTACAGCTTGCATAAACCACTATTCATGGACTACCCAAAGAAAAGTGGACCTGGGCCCGGGCTGGGTGTCCCACTCCTTCCATGTCATGCCAGATTGCCCCTACCCACTCTTAGGTAGAGACTTGCTTACCAAAATTGGAGCCCACATCCATTTTTTACCTAATGGGGCTTATTTAATGGATCAGGGGGACCTCCCCATTCAGGTATTAACCCTACAGTTGGAAGACGAATTCTGCTTGCATCAGGGACTTGCTCTGCAGCTGGAAGAGGAGGTTTCTGTTTGGCTATGGGAGTTTCCCTTGGCATGGGCTGAGACTAGGGGGATAGGACTAGCAGTCCACCGGCTTCCTGTCTGGGTAAAGCTGAAACCGGGAGCACTTCTGGCTCGGGTGAAGCAGTATCCCATGTCCCATGAAGCCAGATTGGGGATTGCCCCACACATCCAGAGACTAAGAGACCAGGGTATCCTAGTACCCTGCAGGTCTGCATGGAATACACCTCTCCTTCCAGTAAAGAAGCCAAACTCAAACGATTACCAGCCAGTACAGGATCTGAGAGAAGTAAATAAGTGGGTCATGGATATCCATCCCACGGTGTCCAATCCCTATACCCTCCTGAGCTCCTTGCCGCCCTCCAGGAGCTGGTATACTATACTAGATTTAAAGGACGCCTTCTTTAGCCTGCCCTTAGCCATGGATAGCCAGCCATTCTTCGTCTTTGAATGGCAAGACCCGGAGATCAGCTTCAATGGACAACGGACCTGGACTCGCCTGCCTCAGGGATTCAAAAACTCACCCACTCTCTTTGATGAGGCACTTCATGCAGATTTGGGTGAGTACAGGCTGGAACACCCCCAGCTCACCCTATTGCAGTATGTAGATGACATCCTGATAGCTGCTGATGATGCTCTACTATGTCAGCAAGGGACTAAGGATTTGTTGGTGACTCTAGGCAGGCTAGGATATCAGGCATCCACTAAGAAGGCACAAAT
>NW_008347808.1:3268569-3270968 GCF_000622305.1 Nannospalax galili | reverse complement strand
ACATCACCACTCCTCATGCTATTGAGGGAGTTCTTAAGTAGCCACTGGACCGCTGGTTGAGCAACGCCTGGATAACCCATTATCAGAGCTTACTCCTTAACCCTCCGAGAACTCGGTTCCTCCCAAGCACCGCCCTTAACCCAGCCACCCTGCTGCCTGATCCCAACTTGGCCGCGCCCCTGCACAATTGCACGGGGATCCTGAGTCAGGTACATGGGCTCAGAAATTCCCTGAGCAGTTGGCCACTCTCCTATGCAGAAGCTACTTGGTACACCGACGGTAGCAGTTTTATGAAGGATGGGCAGAGGTATGCATGGGCGGCAATGGTAACTGAGACTGAGACTGTTTGGGTGGCAGCTTTGCCTGCGGGAACCTCTGCTCAGAGGGCCAAACTGATAGCTCTGACTGAGGCCCTTAGGCTTGGAAAGAACAGTCGATTGAATGTGTACACAGACAGCCGATATGCCTTTTGCTACGGCACATGTGCATGGAGCCATCTATCAGGAAAGGGGGCTGCTCACAGTGGAGGGAAAAGCTATTAAAAATAAACAAGAAATTCTTGACTTGTTGGCGGTTCTATGGCTACCTAAGAAACTGGCTATTATCCACTGCCCCGGGCACCAGAAAGCCAACACACCCATAGCTCGGGGAAATCAGAGAGCACACCGGGTTGCCAAACAAGCAGCTTTGGAGGCCTTCCAGATTTTGCCAATCCAACTGCCAGATCCTGGCCCCCTCATCCTACCTGATCAGCCTCACTATTCCCAAGAGGATATGAAATTGATACACAAACTTCCCATGACCCAAAAGATCGAGGCTTGGTGGCACACAGGAGACTATAGAGTTATTCCGCCAAACGACTTGGCCAAAGACCTCCTCACACACATCCACCAAATCACTCACCTGGGTACAAGGAAAACAGCTGAACTCTTAAGAAATGCTCACTTAAAAGTCTTGAATCTCCACCCACTGGTTAATGCAGTTGCCTCTGCATGCCTTAGTTGCAAGCTGACCAATGCTGAAAACCATCCTAAGGAACAAGAGGCTTGAATGAGGGGCTCTAGATCAGAGGCCCACTGGGAGATGGACTTTAGAGAAGTTAAGCCAGGCAAGTATGGTTACAAATATCTACTAGTTCTGGTAGACACCTTTTCAGGATGGACTGAAGCCTTCCCCACCAAACATGAGACCACTCAGGTGGTGGCCAAGAAATTGCTGGAGGACATTTTACCCAGGTATGGCATCCCAGCCCTTCTGAGCTCTGACAACGGGCCAGCCTTTGCTTTACAGGTAACCCAGGAATTAGCTAAGATATTGGGAGCAAGATGGAAATTGCGAGAGAGAGAGAGAGTATGTGTACTGTGGGGAGTGTGGATGAGAAAGGGGGTTCTAAATTTGATTAAGAACTATTGTATGAAATGCACAAAAACTCCTCAGTAAAAAATGAAATAACACAAAAGGAAGGACTACTTCCAAATGTTGTTTATAAAACTAGTATTGCCATGAACCAAATTAACCATGGAGACTGGCGGGGACTGGGTGGCTCTCCTTCCCTTTGTCCTGTATAGGGTGAGAAACTCACTCTATCTGCTATGGTTAACCTCCTATGATATCATGTTTGGAAGACCCCCTCCTATTCTCCCCAATTTAAGAGCTGAACTAATTGCTGAATTTGATAACCGTCAGTTGCTTAATTCCTTAGAAGCAGTGGCTCATGCACATAAGGATGTGTGGCCCCAATTGAGAGCTATCTATGAAACAGTGCCTCCTACCACTCCACACAATTATCAGCCAGGTGATCAGGTCTACGTCCACCAGCACCACCGTGAAACACTCGAGCCCCGCTGGAAGGGCCCTTATTGTGGTGCTCCTGACTACGCCCACGGCCATAAAGGTAGATGGAATCGCTACCTGGATACATCACACTCACATCCAGAGAGCTGATCCACACTCAGATGACCCAGAGGACCCTCAGGCCCCAGCACCAGGACCCAAGGCATGGAAAGTTCACAGAAATATGGACAATCCTCTCAAGTTAAGACTAAGCCATTCTTAATTCTTACTATACTAATTGTTATAAGTGTTTGTGGTGCCAACCCCCATCAGCCCTTTAATTCAACCTGGCAACTTATAGATAACTCTATGAGGGTCCTGGCCCAGATGTCCAAAGTAGTTCCCCCATCTGTCTGGTACCCAGATTTGAACCTGGACCTTTCAAAATTGATTGCTGGTATAGGTCCCACAGACTCCACCCAAAGTTTTTATGTTTGCCCTGAGGCCCACAGGCAAAAAGGGGGAGAAGGAAAATGTGGGACACCTTATGACTTTTATTGGAAATCACAGGGTTGCCTGAGTACAGGGTTCATAGATTGGACGCCCTCTGTCAAAGATAATTTTAT
>NW_008347808.1:3231889-3267644 GCF_000622305.1 Nannospalax galili | reverse complement strand
TGATCTTTTCGCTTCTGTAAATCGCTTGGCTTGAGGGAACCAGAGGGACAAACTGCACTCTCCATTTTGACTGCTGATTCCTCCATTTTTGTGATGTCTCATGGTGATAGACTAGGCAATCCCAGGCATGTCCAGGGGGCCTGGGCAGGTTTGAGGCCTTATAAGGAATAAACAGGGTCCTCTAGCCCTGAAGATAACAGTCAGCATATTCCACAGCCCTGAGGGCAGCACCCACCAATGAGAGGCCTCCAAGACTGTAACCAATCAATTCAAAAGTATGTTGGCATGCGTGGGCTCTTTGGACTAATCAAAATATAACTCTGCCATTCCCCTCCTCCCTTTGTCTGAAACCTATGGCAATCGGGGCTCTCAGACGAAGCTACCACGTTAGTTTGGTCTGAGAATCCAAGCTTAAGCCCAAATAAAGACTCTTTGTTCTTGCATGCTCTCTGGACTCTGTGGTAATTCTTGGGAATCTGTTCTCTGGGCACAACAATGTTACCTTCACTCTTGTGGCTATCATGCTTTTTAAAGCCATAATCACATGAACAACACTTCCAAATTCAGCTGCCAAATTGGGATGGACCCCTGGCTTCCTCAGCTGCTTTTGTATGTTATGATTTTCTAGGAGCAGAAAACTTCTTAGCACTCTCCTTTCACAAGTTGGAAACTTAGCTGAGTGGTGTCTTGCCTTGAGGGCACTTGTTCCATTGTTTAAGTCAAGGAGGCCTCTCTAAATGACTAATTTCCTTAACAATTACAATCTCTCTTTCAGGACTTGTCTTGGCTACAGTAGTCTTCCCAGTGCTTTCTTTTTGTCCACACTGTACATTTTGCATTCCTTTTTACCCTACATTCTCTTTTATATTGCACATTTGCAAGAAATGTATCAGAAAAAAAGAAGCCATAGATTCGACTTTAGACTGTCTTGAAATTTCAACCAAGAAATTAGTTCATTCCTTTTAAATTCAACCTTAGGCAAGGTCTTCTTAGATCTCAGGCAGAAGGCAGCCTGATTCTTTAGACTCTTTACCAAAATATAGTAATGACCTCTAATCACATTGGTATTGACAGTTTTGCTTTCCTGTAGAACTACAGTGTCCTCAGCACTACTTTCACCATGACCCTACTAGAACGGCCTGATAAACTCTGCTTACAGTACTAAGTAAATTTATAGCCCATAATTCAAAAATCTTTCACATTGCTCAGGAAAACACAGCACAACAAAACAAAAAACACAATCAGTACTTCATAGCAACAGCCCACTCTCTGGTACCAAATTTTGTATTAGTTACTTTTCTATTGCTGTGATAAAACACCTTGACTAAGGCAACTTATAAAAAGGAAGAGTTTATTGGTCTTAGCATTCCAGAAGGTTGAGTCTATAATGGTGGAGGATGCATGGCAGCAGGTGCCTGGAGCAGGATGCTGAGCACTCACATTTCCTCTGGCAACAAGAAGCAGAGAGAGCAAGCTGGATGTAAGGCAAGTCTATGAACTCACAAAGTCCACCACCAGTGACAGGCTTCCTTCAGCAAGGCCCTATCTCCTAAGGGTTCCATTACCCTCCTGAAACATCACCAGTAAGTGATCAAGTTTTCAAATGTTTGAGCCTATGGGACTTTGGGACACTTCTCATGAAATCACCACCATTTATATAGTGGGAAGATCTACTCTAAGTTTGGGGGCTACTATCCTGTTGTGGTACCTCCTGAAACATCACTACTAACTAATCAAGTTTTCAAATATTTGAGGTTATGTCCTTTGGGACACTTCTCATTGAAATTACCATCATTTATACAATGGGATGACCCACTTTAAATTTGAGTGGTACCATCCTCTTGTAATCCAGTTATAAAGGGGTCAAGGAAAAAATCATTTGCTTGTTTTGCCTGTTTGTCTTCCTGTCTTGCTGGGGAGTTCACCCATTCTTTTACTGTTGCTGCCTCCATTGCTGCTATTGTTTCTATTCCTTGGTGATAGCAAAACTCAATTCTTCATCTTTCCAATGTAGACTGAAGAATGGTAAGTTATATATAAGAAGTTGATAATTTCCTCAGAGATTGTACAATATATGAGACTAATTTTCCCCACTTGTGTTCTGCACTCTGCACTTTACTTCTTGGAAGCCTAATTTTAATGCTGATTCTCTTTCTTAAACATCTTCAAACTCTCATTGTAGAGCTTTATCCATTGCCCTTGAAACATGCTCATGTTTCATCATTAAAAATACCCGATCCTAAATGAATGTAAAACTCCTAGTATAATACCTAGTCATATAATCAGTATTAAGGAGATGCTAACTTTGTTTTACCTGAGTTTTTTTTTAATTTTTAATTTTTAATTTTTTATTAAAAGAAGCATTTCATTACAGCTTTAACATACTCAATAACAATTTCCAGAGCAAAGATACATCTCTTTTATCAGCAGAAGCATTTCATTACAGCTTTAACATACTCAATAACAATTTCCAGAGCAAAGATACATCTCTTTTAAAAGTGGCTATAAAAATTTTAGATTCACAGTTAAATTAATATACAATATTGAATTCAGCATAAACCCTGTATGATATAAAATTGAATGAGTTTTTAACCTTTAAAAACCATCTCCATTTCATTTTAAAATATACTGTTTCTTACAGAAAGACTCATTGTTTTTGCTAATAACACTTAGATGTTGGAGCATGCATCTCTAATCTGTATGTATCTGATTATTACTAGTCATGGTTGGTTGCACTTGGGTTCTTGGCACCCATGTATTGATATAAATTAATCGGGTAGATTTCAATGGTAATATTTATCACCTCTGCTAATTAACATGATGTTAATTTTGCTTCACGGTTAGTACAACAATACAAAAACCAATATCCCTGTGCTATAGCAGAAAAAAGAATAAACTAAGAAACACTGAGTAATTTATCCCAAGTCACAAAGCCTGCAAAAAAGGTCAAACTTCTGGAAAGGTCTCTCAGGTCCTCCCAGTATCTAAGAAAATGACAATTGAAGCATGTTTTTGTCATGAAAAAAAGACTTTAACATTGAAAAAAAAAACCTGATCTTTATCCCACTTTAGTGATGATCTCACATCTTCCTCTTCTTCATAAGTGAACTCTGTTAAGTAACTGACTATATTTTATGTCTGTCTGACTATCCTCGAACTTTTCAACCCATTTTTGATTGGCATAAACCTACATCATTTCACTGTAACTGCTCTTATTGAGATGAAAAATGACTTCCTTCTTGATGTAGCCAACGGAATATGCCCATTTTATTCAAAGGATTTCCAAATACCTGGCACAATGTTGGTAACCAAAATTATTTATGGAATGCATGGATTCTGTTTTTCAGACAATATTTTTGCCAACTTTTTGCATGATTTAAAAACTTCACCCTGGAAGTCTTCTTTTCACTGGTTTCTGTGATACTCTCTAGACACTATATTTTTGTCTTATAATTCTGGCTTCTCCCTATAGTCTCAATAATTATGTCTCCTACTAAAATACGTATAAATGACTAGGGTTGTGGCCTACACATTTTTCTGTTGTGTCTCTCAATGTTCTCCCTAATGACCTTATCTATAGCCATGGCCTTTACATGCTTATTACTTTTTAACTATTTTTTTCAACTTTAAACTATCCCAACCAGTATAAGTATCTTCCTAGTAGTCACCCTGGATATCCTGCAATCAACTCCAAATTGAACTTTTCCATTCTATCCTCTAACCCATGTAACATATGTTCTCTACTTCTAATGCCTATGCTTTAGTCAAAGGCGATTCTATCCTCCCAGCTGCTCAATTCCCAATTTCTGACTATTCATTACACTTAAATTTAAATTTAAGTTTGATAAAATCTGCTTAACTCAGGAAATCACAATCAACAATATTTGTGAGTCATATTTATAGTATGAATCTTTGATACTACATACTTGAATAGTATTTTATGCCTATGGTCTTCTTCATCCCCCAATCCCATAACCTCTGTCTTATTATGAATAAAACATTACACAAATTTTTGTTGAGTGAGTTTTTTCAAAATACTTAATCAGTAATCTCCAAAACTCTGAAGAGCATCAAGCAAGCCTGACAGAACTATCATAGATAAAAGGAACTCAAAGAAACAGGATAATTAAATGTTTCTGGCTCTTGAACACATTTTTTGGATCTCAGCATAAATGTCAACAAAGATGTATACCTAATAATATCTAAAAATGTGCTCTGAGTCCATTTATAGAAACTATTTGCTACTAGCCAAGAACATTTTCTAGCACAGACTAAGTTTTCAGTAATTATTCATCAGTTAACACATGAGTAAAATTATATGTGGAAAAACATAATTGATGATTTTTTTATTATTTGTAATTAATAAAACATTGTCTTAGATGGAGTTGCTAGCTCCCTGGCTAGAGAGAGATTTCTTTCAAAGCAAATTTTGCTTTTTTCAATTTTCATTCCTCATAGTCTTAATTGGGAGCTCTCTATCAAGATTCTTATCATACTGCTTTCTTGTACTTTTCTTGTCTTCTATCACTCCAGCTTATACAGCAACAACAATGTAATGTGTAAAATAAAACACCTTTGCTCATAGTATCTCAAGATACAAAGCCAAATAAAAGTGTACTGTGGATAAAATTTTCAAGTGTGAATATGAGCCATTAAAGGAAATGTTGACTCCTTCACAATATGGCACTTACAAGTTAAAAATCAAAGAAAAAATTGTTTGAAGAAAGAGGTATCCCAATTTAAAGGAAAAGTCATTCTGAACTGGGATACAAATATTTCAATGTTTCCTTTGACCATTACCTAGATGGTTGGAGCCAGAAAAGTCACTTGATCTTTCTATGGTTTTCTAATTGAAGCATACCTATCTGAAGATTCAAAACTAGCATATGTTTAATGAGAGAGAACATAAAATGCTTATATTTCCAGGACTGAGTTACCTCACTCAGGGTAGTTGTTTATAGTGCAATTAATTGCCAGGTGAATTTCATTTTTCTTAAAAGTTTAATATTATTCCATTATCTAAATACACATTACTTTCATTATCCATTCATTAACTGATAGCCTTCTAGGTTATTTCTATTTCCTGGGTATAGGGAATAGAGCAGCAGTAAGCTTGGATGAAAAGGTATCTCTGTAGTAAGATATAGAGGACTTTAGGTATAGGCCCAAGAGTGGAATAGCTGGATCATATGATAGATCGATTACTAGCTTTTCAATGAATCTCCACAATGATTTTCATTGTGGCTGTACCAGTTTCCACTCCCACCAGCAGCGAATATATGTTCCTCTTTCTTCATATATTTGTCAGCATTTTCTGTTGCTTGTTTGTTTTTAACATCCATTCTGTATGGGGTAAGATAAAATCACAAAGTAGATTTAATTTGCATTTCCTTGATGGCTAAAGATATTGAACAGTTTTAAAAATGTTTCTTAGCCATTTGATTTTCATCTTTTGAGAACTCCATGTTTAGGCCCTTGCCCCAGTTTTGAACTAGGCTTGTTTTTTATGTTTAGTTGTTTGATGCTTTGTCAGAGGTATAGCTGGTAAATATTATTTCCCATTCTGTAAGTTGCCTGATCACTTGAATGAGGTCCCATTTCACAAGTATGGGATTTAATTCCTCAGTATATAGGAATCCTTTTCAGAAAGTCATTTCCTATGATTATAATTTCCAGTATATTCCTTCCCCTCCTCTATTAGATTCAGTGTATAAGGTTTTATGTTGAAGTCTCTGATCCATTTGGAGTCCAGTTTTGTCCATTATGAGAAATAGGGAACTAATTTCATCCTTCTGCAACATATTATATGAAGTATTACCAACATCATTTATTGAGCATGCTGCCTTTTCTTCAATGTGTATTTTTGGCCCCTTTGACAAAAACCAGGTGACTATAAGGTGGACTTAAATCTGGGTCCTCAATTCTAATCCATTGATCAATATGTTTGGTTTTCTGCCAGTACCATGCTGTTTTCATTACTATACTCCTGCATTTCTTTCATTGTTCAGGATGGTTCTGGCTGTCATCAGTATTTTGTGATTTCATATTAAATTTCACATTATTTTTAAAAGTTTTTTCTTGAGGCGCTGTACTGGAATTTTTTGAGGATTGTGTTTTGAAACATTTATTTATTTTATTGTGCATGAGTGTTATGCCTACATGTTTATAAGTGCACCTGTGTCATGTAATGCCCATGGAGTTCAGAAGAGGGCATTAGATCCCCTAGAAGTGGAGTTATGGTCAGTTGTTAGTTGTGTGTTGGGATTCAAACCCGGGTCTTCTGCAAGAGCAGCCGGTGGTCCTAACTGCTGAGCCACCTCTCCAGTCCCAGGATTGCTTTTGATTTGTAGAATGCTATTGGTAGGATGGCTGTTTTTATAATATCAATCCTATTGATCCATGAAGATGGGAAATCTTTTTGTCTTCTAGTATAATCTTCAATTTCTTTCTTCAATGACTTAACATTTTTATTATACAGAATTTTACTCCCTTATAGATTTATTGCAAGGTATTTTGTGGTTTGTAATACTATCATGAATTGGATTATTTTCCTGGTTCCTTTCTCAGTATGTTTGTTTTTGGCAGATTGGAAGGTTACTGATTTTTGTGTATTAATTTTTTATACTGCTATTTTGCTGAATATGTTTATTATTTCTAGGAGTTTTCTGGTGGAGTTTTTAGGACATTTTATGTATAGTAACATCACTGGCAAATAGGGATAATTTGAATTCTTCCTTTCTAATTTGTATACCTTTGTATTCTTCACTGTCTTATTGTTCTATCTAAACTTCAGGCACAATATTGAACAGCAATGGAAGGAGTGGACATCCTTATCTTGTTCATGATTTTAGTGGAAATGCTCTGAGTTTCTCTACATTTCATATGATGCTGGCTGTGGGTTGTTGTATATTGACTTTAGTCTGTTGAGATATGTCCCTTGGAACCCCAGATTCTCCATGATTTTCATCATGCAGAAATGATGGATTTTTCCAAAAGATCTTTCTACATTCAGAGAGATAATTATGTGGTTTCTGTCCTTGAGACTATTTATGTAGTGGATAGCACTTACTGCTTTATATATGTTGAACCATCCCTGAATCTCTGGGATGAAGCCAACATAATCATGGTGCAAAATACTTTTGATGGGCTCTAACATTCAGTTTCAACTATTTTGCTGAAAATTTATGTTCATCATAGAGATTGATCTTTAATTTTGTTTTTTTGTTGTTGAATATATGTCTGGTTTTGGTTTGAGGTTAATATTAGCTTTTTAAGAACTAATTTGAATATGTTCCTACCTTTTCCATTTTATAAAATAATTTGAGGAATATTACTATTAGTTCTTCTTTGAAAGACTAATAGAATTCTACACTGTATGCATCTGGTTCTGGGCTTGTTTAGTTCAGAGATTTTAACTACTGCTTCTATCTCATTGATTGTTCAGTTCTACTTCAATTCTTTACTTCATCTTGGTTTAATTTTGGTAGGTCATATATGTACAGAAAGTCATCCATTTCTTCAAAGTCTTCCAGGTTAGTGGAATATAGATTTTAAAATATGTTAAAATACCATCTTATTCTCTGAATTTCCTCAGTATCTGTTGCAATATTTTCCTCTTCATCTCTGATTTTATTAGTTTGTGTCTTCTCTCTCTTTCTTTTGGTATATTTGGCCAAAGATTTTTCAATCTTGTTAATCTTTTCAAAGAATCAGATTTTTGTTTCATTATTTGTACTGTTTTTTGTTTTTCTATTCATTAACTTCATTCACGATTTTAATTGTCACTTCTGGTCTTTTCTTTTTGAGTACTATTTTCTTGTTTTATTTCCCAAATGCCTTCAGGTGAAAAGTTATTAATATTAATGGACTCTAATTTTGTGGTGAAGGCTTTTAGTGATATAAACTTTCCTCTTTGGACTTCCTTCATCATACTCCAAAATTTTTGGTATGCTTTATTTTCATTTTCATTCAATTCTACAAATTTTAAAATTTTATTTCTCCCTTGTTCCAAATTTCATTCAATAGTGCGTTGCTTCGAATCCAGAAGTTTGTGTATTTTTCCCATTTCTCTTGTTGTTGGTACTGAGCTTTATTCCTTTGTGGTCAGATTGAGTGCAAGATATTATTTTAATTTTCTTTTTTTTTTAATAGAAGGAAGAGTTTTCTGGTCTCACAGTTCCAGAGAGATAAGAATTCATCATGGAGAGGGAGGCATGGCAGGAGGGAGAAAGTTGAGCACTCACATTTTCAAGAACTCACATGTGTTATTGATTTTGGAGAAAGTCCCATGGGCTTTGGTATTTGAGTAGAACGTTTTGCAAATATTTTTAGGTCAATTTGATTTATGGTGCCTTTTATCTACAGGGCTTTTCACCTTAGTTTTGTCTGGATGACATCTGTATTGTTGAGAATGGGATAGTGAATTCACTCAGTATCACTACATTGGAGTCAATCTATGATTTTCAAATCTAGGATTGTTTCTTTCATAAAATTGTGTGTCCCCATGTTTGGTGCATATATGTTTGGGATTGTAATAGTTTCTTGACAGATCATTCCTTTAATGTGTACAAAATGTCATTCCCTATCTCTTCTGACTAGATTCATTTTGAAGTATACATTGTCAGATATTAGGATAACTATTCTTGCTTGTGTCTTAGATCCACTTGCTTGGAATATTTATTACATTACTTTACCCTATGATGGTGCTATCAATCATTTATGATGCAGTATGTTTCTTGGAGGCAGTAAAAGATGGATCCTATTTCCTAATTAAACCATTTAGTCTGCATCTTTTTATTGGAGAATTGAGATCATGAATATTGAATGTTATTATTGAGCAAAATTTATTAATGCCTATTATGTTTTGTGTTATGTTTCTTTCCTAGTCCACCTTAGTTAACTCTCTTAATTATTTATTTATTAGTGTGTTCTCTTTAGTGTGCTTAATCTTCTAGTATGTATTCCTTTTGGAATCTTCTGTAAAGCTGACTTAGTTGACATATATTCTTTAAATCTTTTTATTTTGTAATATTTTTTCCTTTTCCTTTTATTATATAGCTGATAGTTATTCTGGGTTTAGTAGTCTAGCCTGGAATCTGTTTTTCATGACTTTAATAACATTGGCTCTATTTTTCCTGGTTTTCATAGTCTCCACTGAAAAATTATCTGTTATTCCAATGGACCTGACTTTATATGTTTCTTGATTTCTCTCTCTCTCTCTCTCTCTCTCTCTCTCTCTCTCTCTCTCTCAGATTTCAACATCTTTTATTTGTTTTGTACATTTAATTTTTTGATTATTATATTATATGGGAGTTACTTTTCTCATCCTTCTTAAATGGTACGTACTCTGTGTTTCTCTTGGACCTTGATCGTATCTTTGTGTTTCATTTTGGGCTATGTTATACGATTTTGTTGAAAATATATTCTTTGTCTTTGACTTTTGTTTCCTGTTTTTCTATACCTATGATTCTTTGGTTTTGTCTTTTTAGAGTGCCCTAGATGCCCTGCATGCTCTGTTCAGAGGTTATTTTATATTTAACATTTTTTATCTGAGTGATCTATTTCCTCTACCTTGCTTTAGGATCTGATATTCTCTCTTCCACTTGGTCAAATCTATTGGTGAGGCTTTCCTCTGATCTTTTTTTTTCTATCTGACTTCCTGAGTTTTTCAAGTGTTATTTCAGTTTGGCTTTTCTTCAGACCTTCTATTTATTGAATTTAAATGGTGTATCTTGAATTGTTTTATTTATTTCATTCAACTGTTCTTGGTCTTCATTCAGTCTTTTATTCGTATCCTCTTTGAGATCCTTGAGCATATTTATATTTGATATTTTGAAATGATTGTCTTATGTAAGTTTCCTTTTTCTGGAAACATTACACTGGGGTGTCAATTTTTGGGGAAGACACACTGTCTTGGTCATTCCTGTTTTTTTTCCCCACTAAGACCTAGGCATCTGGATTTATGTCCTTAGCAGTATTTTTTGGTATAGAAAGATTATCTTATGTTTGTTGAGTGGGTGTTTTGATCTATATTTACTGTTACCATACATTTCCATTATAGTCCAGTTGCATTGTTCTTGGTTTCATTCTTGGGGCTGCTCTGTGTTTATGTGTGAATAGACTGTAATAAATGGTCTTAGTTCAGTTAAGAATCATTTAAACTCTTGTATGTGATGTTCTAACACAGATTTCATTTGATTCCATAGGGGTTGGGTGGGTGGAATGGGTGCTAAGCTAAGTGAGGAGGCCACTGGAGAGAGATCACTGTTTTTATTTGTTTGGAGGGACTGAGACGATTCCAAATCAATAGTAATAAAATAAATATGCAAATGGGGCCCTTGACTGAGTCTGTCTTGCCTGATGTACAGGCTGCACAATCACAGCTCTGCCTGGGACTTTGGAGATGGCCACAAAGGCAGAAAAGGTTCTTTATGAAGTGACCAAGCTTGGCAGGTGTGAAGGTGTTATGACTCAAAGTTGGGTTGGCAATTTGATGGAGAGGAAATATTGGAACTTTGAAACTCACCAGACTAGTGGGTGTGAGATGAGTAATCTGAGTTAGGATTGAGCAAGTGGGAAAACAGACTGGAAATGCTGGGGTTGGGAAACTCACCTACTGAGAGATGCATGGGTGTTTGTAACCCAAGTTAGGTCTGGGAATTGGAACACTAGAAAGGGAATGTTGGATTGGGGAATTCAGAGGTCTAGAAAGCACATTGAGGTAAGAAAATATTCATTTTTGTGACAGAAAAAAATTTTGGTATTACTCATTGAGCACAGGAGGGAAATAGTGTTCGGACTCATTAAGTTATGGTTGTTTAATTTGTACTAATTACATTTCTTGGTCCTTCTAACAGATTAAGCCTCCTGGATCTGAAAAATAGGAAGAGGCATTACTATGTATAGAACTATCTACTCTACCCCTGAGCCAAAATCAGTGTGAGACCTAGGAAAGGACTTTGTGGCAGATGTTGCTATTCTTTGTTGAGATACAACCTAGATGGGAATGGAAATAATCTAGGGAACTTAATCAAATTTGCTCATATTAATCTCAGATATAGAGATTTATTTGCCAAATGACAATCATAGCCAATGTATCACCACGTTGTAAAAGTTGCTCACCTCCTTTGTGTTTGATAATTAGACATTAAAACACAATTTTAACTTAATGTGCAGGGTAAGGTTGAACCTTGTAATTTAAGACAGAATCTACCACACATTTAAAAAACATAACCTCCCCATTCATTTAGGATGACAAAATGGGCTCACAAAAGGAAAGAAAGTAGGCCAAAGTTACACACTTTGCAGAATCACAAATTGTTAAGAGTTAAGGGACTGGCAAGATGGCTCAACAACTAAGAGAGCTAGCTGCCTTTACAGAGGATGTATGTTTGGTACACATATGGCAGGTAAGGACTATGTGTCACTCTAGTTCTAAGGGATCTGATGCCCTCTTCTTGCCTCCACAAGCATTGCAGGCATTTCATGCACTTACATACATTCAGGTAAAACCCACATACACATTAAATAAATAAATAAATAATAAATATACATATATATATATATTTGCTAGAGATAAAGGTTTCAAAAATTTTTAAATAGGCCAGGAAAATGTGTTAAAATCAAACTCTGCTTCTTATTAGCTGAACAACTTGGATTTTGTTGGTTACCCTCTATGACCCTAAGTTCTTACCTGTAAGATGAGCATAGTAATATCATTAACTGAATGGAGTTATATCTCAGGTCAAATAAATGCATATAATACTGTTCTTTCATTTAATAAAGTTAATTAATTAATTATTTTTATTTTGGTCTTTTTGAGAAAGGCTCTCCCTGTTTCCCCAGGTGGTGTAGAACTCTCTACGTAGACCAGGCTGGCTTTGAACTCACAGAGATCCACCTGCCTCTGCATCCTGAGTGTTGGGATTAAAGGTGTGCAACACCATGCATGGCAATACTATTCTTTTCAAAAAAATATTTTTATTTATGGATTCCATACAATACATCTTAATCATATATAACCCTTTTCCAAATATGTACCACTTCCCCATATCCTTCCCACAGGACTTCATATATTTTTTCATATACGGTGAGGCCTATTGAGTCACATACCCAGATGTCCTTTGGTGTGAGTTCATCCACTGGAGCCTGTTCAACTTGTCTAGCATCACTTCTTGTGACCATTGGGTGGGCTGACTAGACTCCAGTAGACACATTTACACTGAAAGACATTTGGGTACAAACACCTGAATGAATAGGGCTCAGCATGTATGGCAGAGTGCATAGGGGATGGTGGAGGCATGGATGGGGGAGGGGGTCTGGATTTGCGTGGGAAATGTTGTATGGAATTTAAAAAGCTAAATAAAAATAAAGAACATCAATCTCCTTCACCTAGCAGTGATCAACTGCCAATAGCTTGCCAAAGTTGTGGTCTACTGCCAATGTCCCCAATTCTACTCTGTTTTTTAAGTGATTGAATTTGCATGGGTCTTGTGCACGCTGTCATCATTACTGTAAGTTCATTTCAGCATTGTACCAGGAGCCTGTAAGACTCTGTTTCCTTATGGTAATGCACTTCCTCCTCTAGCTCCTATAATCCTTCCATCCCCTTTTCCTCAATGGTCCTTGATCCCTGAGTGGGTGAAGTTTAATACAGGAGTTCTGTCTGGGGACCAACATTCTGCAGTGCTTTATTCAATACATTTTGGTCAGTTGTGACCTTTCTGTATTCATCTCTCTCTGTTACATGAGGAAGTTTCAGTGATGAGAGTTGAGAAATGCATTAGTATTCTCTTTACTTCTTGCTCTGCTAAGTTCTGTGAGCCTTAGGTGGAACCTATGTTCTGTTGTACATGTGTCATTTAGAGTTTGGAATCTCATAGACACTTCTCTGTGTATGACCAGTTGTGGAACTCTATAATAGTCTCTGTTGCAAAATGACACTTCTTTGCTGAGTGCTGAATGACATACTTGTATGCGAATATAAGAATCCATATTTAGTGTATAGTAAGAAATTGCATTTGTCTAAGGATGTAACAGGCTTAGGGTTTTCTCTGGGATTTATGACCTCTCCAGCCATGTGTATGTGGTTATGTTTACAGTGCCACACATGAGTTCCCTCCCATTGAGTGGGCTGTAAGTTCAGTTAGGCAGCTATTGATTACCCCCAAGATAAAAGTGCCACTTCTGCACCAATATAGTTTGCTGTGCTATTCTTTCCCTTTTGAATCCTTATATAGCATGCATTTTAGATAAAAGAATCAAACCCCAGGAAAACAGAGTGACTGTTGTTCACTAAAGTATTAATATGTATTTTTGGAAACAATTAAGGGCCCATAACAAAAAGAACTGTGAAATTATTCAACTAAATTAAGCAAATGATCATTTACTGCATGACATATTTGAGCCTCATATTCTGAGTGTTGTGAATCTCCAAGAAGAGCTAGAATCAAGACAAAAGGATAATATTTATCCTTAAAAATGTTATTATAAAATTATATAACAGTGCCCTGCACCAAACAGCTATTCATTTAGTTTCCTCTCCCTTTTTGTCTCTCTCACCACTCTGATTTCACTGATGATGGATTGTAAAGGCAACCCATTTGAAATTCCTTGAAATGTGTGATTTATGTTTAGAAATACAGGATTTCTCCAGTCTGTAAACACACACTTGAGTCAACTACTACCCTGTATTCCTCATTATTTCCGGTGATTTGAGTGGCTCTACAGGAACTACAGAGTCTTATACATCAAAACTGTACTGAAATAGGGTCAGTTTTATCCAGCAAACTTGAAGATAGTGAAGTTCTTTATTCATTCTATAAAATCTTGTTTACTCTATACCAAATATCCTATGATAATTATTTCCTCTGTGCCATATATCACTTCAAACATCTAACATATACGTTGTCTCATTTAATCCTCAAAATAATTTGTACTGAGTCTCATGAGGAAATTGAGGCCTATAAAGATGAAGTATTTGATCAAAGTCAAATAGACCAGAATTTGAAAATATGGGACTCCAAAGCCCATATTATTTTCTACTATAATAAACTGACTATAATATACATTGTATGTTATCTCCAGTATTATAGGTCTTCCTGAGTAGTAAAGAAGGGGTCACAAATATTTGATAGATAAATATGATCAGAGCTTTGTGTCCACTACATTCAACAACTCCTTCACATACCACAACTTTCTTCAAGCTACCATTTTACTGTACATGCTACTTTCTAATCAGTCTCTGGACAATGTAACAATATGTTTTATTGCTAAAAGTTAGCTTCTGTGTTCTAGATTTTATCTACTTTAGTTTTCTCAAACATTTCACTTTTGCAATAATGTCTTCAGATCTCATCTTCTTTCTTGTTGGATTATTTTCAACACCTGCTAATGTATGTCAATAATTCTATCTTGTACTTTTCAGTGGAATCTTGGCTGATTTTGATCAATAATCTGAATTTCTATAATTAGTTTGTGGAGTTTAACAACTGGGTGAATTCTTATAGAAATAACAATTACACTACAAATCCACTGGGGACAACTGATGTGCTTCTTCACTTCATGTGCTTGGATTTCAATAGTAGTGACCTCTGTTGATAGTGGATTGTTTTAAAGTCAAGTTGCCACAAATTAGAATAATGTAAGAGCTTGAATCGAGGAATAGTCTCAGTTTCCCTAACTTATGTGAGAAGTTAAGCCCATATGTGGGCGGCACCTTCTGGTAGCAGCTTAGATAAAAAGGAACATGGCAGAAGTAAGAGTATTTGCTATTTCCTTGCTTGCCCTTACCTCTGACAGCCAAGTTGATTTATTGACTAAGGACTGGTGAATCTTCATGAACCCTCCAGGTTTTTGGCACCACATTAGGATTGTTGAGGCACCCAGCCCTGTGGACTCAGAAACTACCAGGTTCTCGGCCTCTCCAGTGTAAGCCAGTGTGAAACCTTGTGACTCCTCTGATTGTGAGGCGCCCTTCCCAGCCTCAAGTATCTAGCAACTACTGGGTTCTCAGCCTCTTAGGTGTTATTCACCTATAATTACAATTTCAACGTAAGATAATTAAGAAATTCCATACACATATACATATATGTATATAGTCTATCAATTCATTATGTGTAGATGACCCTAAATAATACACCATTTATCACAATGAATGTTATATCTCAAGTCACTGTATAAATATCATTCACAGTTTTGTTAGATTGTCTTGGTATAACCTTAAACATTTGTGTTGCTATACTAAATGGTGTATATTTTACTTAAACTTCTCATATTAATGTAATTATAAATTCCAATGAAATTTCAAGAAATAGCAGAATGTCTTGATTCCTCTGTAGCCTGAGAAGCTCCACTCTCTTCACACCATACCCCCCTTCTAGCCTTGGACCCAGGCCCACTCTTGCTCTTTTGCCTCAGATCTCTGTTTCCGCTTTCTAACCTAAACTAGCTTAATCTCTCCCTAGTTTGTTAGACCTTCCACAGGTTATCCCCATCCCAGCCTTGTCCTAGACTCCTGATCTGTCTGCCACAGACCTACCTATTACCTTGGTAAGTCAGATATTGCCCATTGCATCTTGAAACAAGACTTCTTTTATGCCATGAATAGGATGAAAAACTTATGACTATAAAACCAACTCTGCATAGAACACTTGTGGCAATACAAAGGACAGGAGATAGGAATGAGTATACTCAAGTGGTTACAGAAAGAGAACAAAGAAAGTTAAAATTACAGAAACACAAAATAGGACTAAGAATGCAAACAATTAGAATGACAGTAATAAATGCACGTTTCAATAATAACTCTAAATATTAATGGCTTCAACTCCCCAGTCAAAAGGCATAAGCTAGTGGAATGGATTAGGAAGCAAAGTCCATTTTTTTGTTGTCTTCAAGAAACTCTTCTCACCTTCAAGGATAGGCAATACCTGAAGGTGAAAGTATGGAAAAAATATTCAAAGAAAATGACCCTAAGAAGTAACCAGGTTTTGCAATTCTAATACTTTACCACATAGACTTCAAATTAAAAGTTATAAGAATAAAGAGGGTCATTTTATTCTAATCAAAAGAATAATTGACCAAGACAATATTAAAATTATGAACATAAATGCTTCAAACTCTGGTGCACTCAACTTCATAAAACAGTACTACAAGACTATAAAACTCCAATGAACCCCAACTCAACAATAGTTGATTTCAATACTCTACAATCTCCAATAGACAGGTAGACAAAGAATAAACAGACATCTTACATTAAATGGTCCTAACAGACATATTCAGAATATTCCACCCAAGCACTAAAGAATACACTTTCTACTCAGCAGCCAATGCAAGTTTTTCTAAAATTGACCACATACTAGGACACAAAACAAACCTCAATAAACACAAAAATTGAAATAATTCCATGCATTCTATTAGACCACAACACAATATAGCTTATAATCAAGAATAAAAAAAAAACTCTAGTAGCTACAAGAACTCATGGAGATTAAACAACAACCCCTGAATGATGAATGCATCAAAGAAGAGATTAAGAAAGAAATAAATGTACTCTAGGAGCTAAATGAAAATGATAATACAACAGAACATCTCGGATACTTTAAAAGCAGTCTTAAGAGGGAAGTTTATGTCTCTGAGTGCCTACATTAAAAGGTCAGAAAGAACACATATAACTTAACAGTACAACTCAAGGCAAGTACAAATCAAACCCAAACCTAGTAGATGAGAAGAAATAACAAGAATCAAAGAAGAAGTTAATGAAATAGAAACAAATTAAACAATACAAAGAATCAATGAATCTAAGTGCTGGTTCTTTGAAAAGTTAAACAAGATAGACAGACCCTTAACTCAGTTAACCAAAAGAAATGAAAAAACAAATACAAATTAACAAAATCAGAGAAGAATTGGGAAATATCACAATAGATACCAAGCAAAAATCCAAAAGATTATATGGGAATACTTTAAAAACCTATAATCTATTCAATTTGAAAACTAAAAGAAATGGATGACTTTCTAATTTCATGGAAAGCACCAAAGTTAAACCAAGAAGAGTTCAACAACTGAAACAGACCAATAACAAATAAGGAAATTGACACAGCAACACAAAACCTTCCAACTAAAAAAAAGCTCAGGTCTAGATGGGTTCACAGCATAATTCTACCACACATTAACAAAAGATCTATAATCAATATTTCAATACTTCTGAAATTATTCTAAGAGATAGAAACAGAGGAAGAATTCTCAAACTCTTTCTATGAAGCCAGGTTCACTCTAATATCAAAATCAACATATAACAAAACTATTGACCCGCATCCTTAATATACATAGATGCAAAAATTCTGAACAAAATATTCACAAACTTCATAAATACACATATCAAGAAGATCACCCACCATGATCAAGTCCTCTTTATTCTAGAGATGCAAGGATAGTTCAATATACATAATATAAATGTAATAAGTCATATAAATGGACTTAAAGACAAAAATCACAATATCATCTCAATGGATGCAGAAAAGGCCTTTGACAAAATCCAACATGCACTCAGGTTAAAATTCCTAGAAGAAATTGGTCTGGAGGGAACATACCTCAACATAATTAGAGCTATATACATCAAATCCATAGCCAACATCATTCTAAATGAAGAAAACCAGGAATCATTCCCATTAAAATCAGGAACCAAATTAGGCTGTCCACTATTTCCACTCCTTTTCAATATAATGCTTGAAACTCTTGCTAGAGCAACAAGAGAAGATAAGGAAATTAAATGAAAACTAAATTGGAAATGAAAGTCAAATTATCACTATTTGCAGATGATATGCTATTAAGCCTAAATGATCCCAAAAATTCCACCAAAAAACTGCTAGAAATGATTAATACTTTCAGAAATGTTGCAAGTTACAAAATCATTAGTCTGTTTTTTTTTAAATGACACATGCCATTTTACTCATTCAAATACATCATAATTGTAAACTTTTGAAGTTGAACCTACAATATTCTTAACCCTTACTAGTTAAAAACCTCCAAATGAGCATTCTTATCATAACTATTTGCTAATATATGTAGATTAGTATATACCAATAACAAGGAATCAGAAAAAAACGTTTAAGGAAATCCTCCCATTCACCATAGTCTCAAAAACAATCTAGGAATAAACCTAACCAAAAGATATTAATGATCTCTACAATGAAAATAGTAACTCTTTAAAGAACGAGAAAGAAAAAGGAAGACACCAGGAGATGGAAAAACATCTCATGCTTATGGATTGATAGAATTAATATTGTGAAAATGACAATCCTGCCAAATGCAATATATAGATTCAATACAATATCAACCAAAATTCCCATGACATTCTTCACAGAGCTAGAAAAAAAATTCCAAAATTCATGTAGAACCACAAAAAACAAACAAACAAACAAAGAAACAAAAACCACAACTCTGGGTAGCCAAAGCAATCTTGGGGAAAAAAGAGCAATGTTGGGGGAATCATCATACTAGATCTCAAGCTGTATTACAGAGCTATAGTTATAAAGCCAGCATGGTAATGCACAAAACAGACAAGTAGATCAATGGAACAGTATAGAAGACCCAAGCATGAATCCATGCATTTTCTGCCACCTGATATTTGATAAAATAGCCAAGAACACACAATGGAGCAAAGAGAGAATCTTTAACAAACGGTGCTGGCAAAAGTGGCTCTCCACCTGTAGAAGAATGACTTTGGATTCATATCAAAACAAAGAACTCAAAAAACAAATAAACCAGAAAAGAAAACGACCAAATAAAAAGATGGGCTAAGGACCATTTTAAGAGAGAGTTCTCAAAGAAGGAAATAAATATGGCTAAGTAACTCCGTAAAACGTGCTCAACGTCCTTAGTAATCAGAGAAATGCAGATCAAAATCACTTTATGATTTCATTTTACCCGTTAGACTGGCCAAGTTCAAGAGAACAAAAGACATGATATGTTGACAAGGATTTGCAGAAAGGAGAACACTCATTCACTGCTATTAGGAATGCCACTTGTGCAATCACTATGCAAAGCAGTATGGAGAACTCTTAAAAAACTAAAAATGAGGTACTGGTGAGATGGCTTAGCAGATAAGAACGCTGACTGTTCTTGCAGAAGACCCGGGTTCGAATCCCAGTACCCACATGGCAGCTAACACCTGTCTGTAACTCCAGTTCCAGGGGATCTGACAGCCTCTTCTGACCTCTGGCGGGCATTGCACAACATGGGCGCACTTACCTACATGCAGGCAATTGCACGCATACACATAAAATAAATAAATAAATAAATAAATAAATAAATAAAATATTAAAAAAAAACTAAAAGTGAATCTACCATATGATCCAGTCATACCACTCTTTGGCATATACCCAAAAGACTCATCCTACTGTAGAGATACCTGTACATCCATGCTCGTTGCTTTTTACACAATAGCTAAGAAACGGAAACCATCTGAATGTCCCTAAATTGATAAATGGATAATGAAAACGAGGTACATTTACACAGTGGAGTTCTACTCTAGAGTAAGGAAAGATGAAATTATGAAATTTGCAGGTAAATGAATGGAAATAGAAACTGTAATACCAAGCGAAGTAACACAGACTCAGAAAATCAAGTGACATATGTTCTCCATCATTTTTGGATCTTAGCTCCAATACCTTATAAGTGAACATATATTCTGATGGAACGGCAGAAGCCAGGAAAATGGAAGGGAAACTTCAACATAAAGGGAAAGAAGGAGGCTGAGGAGAGGAATAGTAAGAAACAGACATTACTGAGGAGGAAATGGGGAAAATGGGGTATTCAACTGGGAATGGAGGAGGAAAGGATATACAAGGAGCTATGAGGATAAAAGATCAGTAAGAACTCAAAAGAGGGGGGAAAATAGGATACAAGTATTACCAAGGGGAAAATGGGGGACATGGGGACACTTAAAAGGGGGAGGGAAGAAGGAGGTTAGACTGGGAGAGAGTAGAGACAAACAAAACTTAGGTGGTACAAAAAGCCAGAGGGAAAAGTACTAACTCAAAGTGCCCTGAAAAATGCACATACCTTGTCTGAACATGATTGCATGTGTGTCCCTGAACAAGGAACACATTGCCAAACAGGAAAAACTTTCCTTTGAGTTGTTGGTCAAGGTAGTCCAAGAGATTCCCAAAATAACACAGGTTAATTGCCACAGTCCTTGATTACCTCCTAGAACTTAAAGGTAAGACCTGATTGCTCAAGGATAATTTTTTCTTTCATTGTTTCTTTGTTCCTTTAGTCACTCATCCCTCTACTTGCTTCTTTACTTTGTTGCATCATGGGGGCCTCACTGTGGAGCTCCGGCTCACCTTGAATTTGTGATACTCCTGCCACAGACTTCAAAATATGGAGATTACTGATATATGCCACTTTGGTGAGCTAGGTCTTCTTTAAAAATAAGTGTGCCATGCTTATGCAATTCTCTTTATAATTTCTCTATTTGTTCATATATGTACCTATACATTCATCAATACTACACTATAATGATTATTATTTCTATATAATATATCATTTCCTGAGTTATATATACAAACTTATCTTCTTTTAATACTATTTTGATTTTTGAGAATTTCATACAATGTATTTTGATGACATTCAAGCTCCTTTCTCAGAACCCCTTTCTATCTCCTCTCAGACCCATCTCACCTTTGTATCCTCCTTTACTTGAAGTCCTTTATTATTCTTTAAGACCTATCAAGTCTAATTTGTTTTCCTTAAATGCTCTTGTGTGTGGGTACATCCTCTGAAGCCTGTTCGACATTTCCAGCATCACACTCTTAAAGAAAACTGATTTTCCTTCATGTAGCAGCTATGAATGTCCAACAATTCCTAAATTAGGACTGGAGATTCTTTCTCAGCTGCCTCTTCCATAATGACCTTTTGTCTGGCTTGAGTTTATTCATGCTGTGACAAGTGTTATCGGTTTATACGTGTAACTACCCTGTTGTGTCTGGCAACAAAGTTTCCTTGTATTTATTAGCCCTGGCTCTTACAATCTTTCTTCTCCCTCTCCCACAATGATCCCTGAGTCTTGGCAGGAAAGGGTGTGATATAGGTGTCCTATTCAGGACTAGACACTCTGTAGTCTGTTATTCCCTGAACATTGACTAGTTGTGATTCTATGTGTAAATCACGATCTGCTGCAATATTATTTGGTGTTAGTTGACAGGTCTATGTGTACAACAATAAGTCATTAGGAATTGTTTCAATATTATGCCCTTTTAGCAGAATAATAGTACTATGTTCTTCCTCATGGCCTGTGACCTCTCCAGCCACAGGTTCTGGGCCCTGAGAAGAATGTCAGGTTCCATCTTGTGAAACAGACCTTTAATCCATTCAGAAAATGTTTGGTTATTCCCATTACATTCATGCCACTATGGCACCAATGGGAATTTCTTGTAAGCCCAGTTGTTATTATAGGTCACAGGTTCAGAGCTGGTTAACGTTGATGCTTATTTTTTGCCTTTGTTAACATGAATAGCACCTTCCAGCACTATGAAAGGTAGTTTTTAGGGATGAAGTACCTGATCAGTACCAACTTGATTTCTCTATATTTATTCAACCAATCACACATGTAGTGGTTTTAGCAATGAGGTCTTTTCATCCAGTTCCGGAGGGCATTGTTCTCAAGTGCAATGGGAATAGGCAGCATTGTTTGAGGGTCTATGTGGTCACCCTGCTCAACAAATCCAAAAGAAGGAGTTCATTCATGACATTGGGCTTTTTATTTGCTGGCCCATAGTATCTAGTTAGGGGCATTGACCCCTGCTATCAGGTAAATCCATTTAAAGATTTTGTATATACTTTTATACATTTTAAGATGCATATATATCACTATTGTCCCATATTGTTTGTTTCACATCACTTTAATGTTAGTTAACCCTCCCCAAACTGCCTCCTGTACTTTGTCCTCACATTACCTTTTATCTACCATATTTAACCTTTCCTATTCCATTATACCCTTCTCCTCTTTTATATTACTGTATTTTATCTCCCTTCCCAGGAATCTCCCTATTGCACGACAATTAACTATTTTCATGACCTCTATGGATTTTCTAATTCATACACACATGCCTAAAGAGTCAAATATATCATCAACATAAGAGGAATTATGCAACATTTGCATTTCTGGGACCATGTTACTTCATTCAGGATTACTGTCTCTAGTTCCATCTAATTTCATAATTTTATTTCTCATTATAGTAGTGAAATATTCTATTGTGTAAATATACTATATTTTCATTATCCATTTATCAGTTGATAGCCATCTAGGTTGCTTCCATTTCCTGGCTATTGTGAATAGAGGAGCAATGAATGTGGATGGGTACATATCTCTGTAGTAGGATATATAGTCCTCCCCTTTCTCCACATTCTCACCAGCATTTGTCATCATTTGTTTTTTTGATCTGAGCTGTTTTGATGTGGGTTAAATAAAATCTCCAAATAGTTTTAGTTTAAATTTCCTGATTGATGAAATGGTGATATTTAAAAAAATATTTCTCAGCCACATGCTTCTTCTTATGAGAACTCTCTGTTTCATTCTTGCCCCAATTTTCAAGTGGGATGTTTGTTATTTTGATGTTTAGATTTTTTAGTTTTTTTCTATAGTCTAGATGTTTTCCCACCATCAGATGTATAACTGATCCACATTTTCACCGTTTTACATTTCTTTAAAAGGTCATAAATGATATTGCTTTAAATCTCAGTGTCTACATTGAGCATTGTTCTAAGAAGAAATATAAATACTAAGAAATATTTTAAAAATTGTCCACCATCCTTTGCGATCAGAATGCCTAAGATTAAGAAAACAAAAGGTCTCCCATTTTGATTGGGAGAGGTTGAAATCTCAACGTAGTTTTGTTTTGCATTTCCCCAATGGCTAAGGATCCTTAACACCATGCCCTATTCTTAATTGGTTTGATTTTTTGATGTTTAAATTTTTAGTTCTTTGCATATTCTTGGGAATGATTTCTATAAGATATACAGTTGTATTTTTACCAATCTGTATGGTACCATTTCAGTCAACTAATGATGACATTTGTTGTACAGAAGCTTTTTAGTTTTATTTGTTCCCATTTGTCAGTTGATAGTCTTAATGTCTCCACTTATTAGTACTCTTTAGAAAATCTTTTCCTGTACCAATACGTTCAAGGATATTCACTATCAGATTCAGGGTATCTGGTCTTATGTTGAGGTATTGATACATGTGTAGTGGAGTTTTGTGCATGTTGAGTGATAAAGGTCTAGCTTATTCTTCTACACATAGCTATCCAATTTGATCAGCACCATTTGTTTTGATTATCCTCAGTCTATTGTATTTCTATATGAAGTTTAATATGATTTTTTTCAATTTCTCTGAAAAACTCTGTTGGGATTTCGATGGGGATTGCAACAACTTTGTAGATTGCTTTGGAATAATGGCAATTTCACAAAATTAATTCTACCAGTTCACGAGCAGTGGAGATCTTTCCATCTTCTTATATCTTCTATAAGTATGTTTTTCAGTGTCTTAAATTTGTACAAGTCTTTCTCTTCTTCATTAGATATGGTAGCAAGAATGTGGGGACAGGGGAAATCTTTTTTTATACTTTTAATCTATTATTTATTATTTTTGTGTATGAGTGTATTGTCTGCATGTATTTAAGTGCACCTGTGTTATGCAATGCCTGCAGAGGTCAGAAGAAGGTGTTGGATTCTCCCAGAACGGGAATTACAGATGGTTGTTAGTGACTGTGTGGGTACTGGGAATTGAATCCAGATCTCCTGTAAGGGCAGCCAGTGCCTTTAACAGCTGAGTTATCTCTTCGGCCCCCTGGAAACAGGGGGGATCTTATTCACTGTTGGTGGGAGTGCAAACTGATACAGTGTGGCAGTAATTCAAAAAGGTAAAAATAGGTCTACCATATAAACTATACCCCTCTTGGGATTTTACCCAAATGAGTTTATATAATACTGCAGAGGTAGCTAGTCATGTATGTTCATTGCTGCTGTGCACACAATAGCCAGGATAAGGAAACAGCATAGATGTCCATCAACTGATGAACAGTAAATAATAGGACTAGAATAAATCATTGTTAGTGAAGTAACCCAGATCCAGAAAGGCAAATGTCACATATTTTCCTCCGATTTGTGGTAATTAGCTTTGACTATTTTCAAATGTGTGCTTCAGTTGCAGTAACCACAACGATCAGTAATTAGTAAGGGTTTCTGTATGGTTTTCAAAGGAGGGAAGATAGAACAGAGTGGTAGAAAGAAGTTAAAGGGGTATTATGGAACAAGATGGCTTAGATGGCATTGGGTTGACAGGGCAAGATAGAGAATAGAATATGTGTATGGTTAACACTAAAGACCTTTAAAGCAATGTTATATGTTAAACTATCACTGCAGAAATTTCTTAAAACATATACATGCACATATATTCAAAGAGTTTAAAAGGAGTTACCCTATAACTGAGAGATAATGCCTCTACAAGACACCACAGGCTTCCAAATAAAAATCCCAGTGCCAGGAAATGTGCTACCTTTTATGGAGTTGTTAGCCAATGAGGTCCCATAGATCCCCAAGCAATATGGATTATTGTATATTATCTTGGTTATCCTCTATGATTTGACAGTAATAGTCTATTGCTGAAGTTAACACATACTTGAGACATAGGATAGGGAGAAATCAATATGTCAGCTACTTGGAACCTTCATCTTTACTGGCTATCTTCCATAGTCATGAAAGGTGCTATGCTTACTATAGGAATGAAAAGCAGTCATCAAGCTTATCCAGCTGTGAACGCTGTGAGCTGAAATGATGAATGGCCTATAAATATATGCCTATTGATGCAATAGCAGCATGAATGTTATGGAAGTAACCAAAACTTTTCTGATTGTATTTTAAGGCCTACTACACAATGTAGAACCCACACCTGGCCCCATCATTGGGGCCTGGAACCTGTGACTAGAGAAGTCATAGACCTTAGGGATGTACTGACTACTAGTATTCTGTCAAATGGGCATAGTTTTAAACTGACTCCTAAAGACTTATCATTATGGCCATAGAATAGTGCATCTTTCAACCTCATTAGAGAAGCTTCTTTTTACCACAGAGACCCACATGTGGTTAAAGTGCAGAGACTAAGAGATTGTTGAATGCTCAGTCATAAATGGGGCCCTCATATCACAATCGCTCCTACCAAGGCCCAGGGAACAATAGGGAAAGAGTGTAATAAGTGTAAGAACTTGAGACAGTCAATGGATACAAAGAAACTGTTTTCCAGACACAACTGGGCAGGCACACATATAACATCACAGCAGTTGTAATAACATGCACAAGACCTGTGCAATCCACACACCAGACAAAATTCCAATATGTAGAGGTGAGGTGACTATGATATCCTATTCCTAGGTGAGGATCTATTGGTAGTTGTTAGTTACCAAGAGAAGGAGAATAATTTTATATAAGAGTGGAGCCCCTGGTAAGGTGACCATGTTCTAATGAATTGCCACACAACTAAGAGTATATAGGCAGCACAGTTTGGACTATATGAGTTTTTTTTTAAAAGAAGACATAAGTTATGTTGGGAGGGGCTAGTTCTAGGAAGAGTTGGGGTAGAGTGGTGAACCTGAGATGAGTAAGGGCAGCCACATGAATATGATCAAAACACATTGCATGAAATTCTAAAAAATTAATAAAAACAAGAAAACAAAAGTTATCAGATGCTGGTGAGAATATAGAAAATGGGAAATCACTTTTTCAAGCAACCTTAGGGCTATTTACCACTTCATCTTTTTTTCTGCATTACTGTCCCATCTCCCATCTCAACTTTCTCTCCCATTATTCTCTTTTACCCTACATATTACTTGTGCTATACTATTCTCCCTCTCTTAAGTTCTTTCTTCCCATCAATACTAATCATTTATATTTTTCTGGATTCTACAAGTACTCAAGTTAAACACAAATCTAAAGATTGAAAGCTAAGCTCCACATATGAGTAGAAAAATGGAATATTTGTCTTTCTGAGTCTGGGTTATCACACTCGGAATAATATCTTCCAGTTCCAATTACCTGCGAATTTCACAATTTCATTTTTTTTCAGGTGAATAAAGTTCTATTTTATATAAGTACAATACTTTTATTATCCATTAATCAACTGATGGGACAGATAAGCTGTTTCTATGTCCTAGCTATTGCAAATAGAGCATCCACGAACATGGATAAACATGTAACTCTGTAGCAGGAGAGTCTTTTTGGTACATGCCCAGGAATTATATAGCTGTGTCTTATGGTAGATATATTTCTAGTTTTTGAGGAAACTTACTAATTTATAAGTTTTCCAAATATATATGTATATATACACACACATATGTGTGTGTGCGTTGTGTGCATAATGCACCATTGTGAAAGAGAGAGCATAGAGTGTAAAAGCTAGAAGTGAGAGAGGACCAGAGCATGACATTGTTTCTTACACATGGTAGGATGCATGAACCTACAGAAATAGTGTTTCTCTGCACAGGGCATCACAAGATTAAGCCAATTAACATTTGTGCATGGAGGAGTTTCTGATAAGCCTCCACTTCTAATTTAGGAACTATTGATAGATGATGACTCCCATGAGAGGGAGGTTTTCTTTAAAAGTGTGACCTGATAGGCCTACTACACTTGAGCCTGTGGCCCCAAGCCCAAGGGTACATGGGTAGAATAAAGTGGACTCAGTGGGATTATTTAAAAATAAAAACATGATGAAACTGGAAGAGGCTGGGGAGGTGGAGGTGGATCTGGGAGGAGTGAGGGATGGGAGTACAGTAGTGGGGCAATATGATCAAAATATAGTGTATGAAAATATAAAAATTAATAAAGATATATAAATACTTATATGTGAGTATATATATATATATATATATATATCTTGATGTAACTGCAGGGGCTAGTAAAATGGGAAGGAACCTTGGTGGGAAAGGGGAAGATAAAAAGCTCAAAAGAAGGGACCAATAGGAGATAAACATTTATCAACGGGGAGATGGGGAAAATGGGGGACACTTTAACTGGGGAGGCCAGAAAGAGGACTATACAGGGGGAGACGGCGAAGAAAAGATGATCAGGTGATTTGAAAAGCCAAAGGGAAATATAGTATTGAATAAGCGTACTGAAAAATACATATATAATATAAATGTGAGTGTATCTGAATAATTGAATGTTGTTTAACAAAAATTTCAGTGCCAGGAAAGGGGAAACTCCCTTCATATTTTCGGTCAAGGTAGTCCAAGAAGTTCCCAAAATGATACAGCTTATTGACACAGCCTTTAATTGCCTCCAAGAACTTGATGTTAAGACCATATTGTTGAAGTCACAGAATAGTTTGGACACAGAACTTGGAGCAGTTGAGCTGAAACTGACCTGGAAGCCTCCTTCCTGAAGACTAGAGCTCACAGTACCTGAAGATACTATGCAAGCTTCCAAAGGATAAAACCAATCGACAGTGTTACCCAAATGTAAAGCCTAAAAACCGCAATGACCAGCCCAGAAAATTATCTCCATTAGTGAAGGAGTGGCATTTTAATCTGGAGGGTAATCAACAGCTGTCTAATTAGACTTTAGGCCTGCTCAACTGGAGCAAATTCATGAGTGGTACCATAAACATAGCCAAGTATACATACAAGAGTAGATCATAGGTCATAGAAAAGAACCTGTTTCTGTCACTTTCCTAGACCACTGTAATTTCCTACTATATTCTAAATTTGTATCTTATATTACAGACACCTGTACTTCTCACCATGTACCAAAGAAAATTCTTTCTCTAACAGGTGGAGACTATTGCAAAGTTCCACATGTAATGAAACAAAGAGAGTAAATGGACTGTTATTTCCAGTCCTAAATAACATACCTACAATACAACCTCTACCCCTAAGGTTCAGGGAACATCAAAGAAGAGGGGGCAGAAAAGATATGTGCCAGAGGGAAAAGATACCCACTGCTAGTTACTGCATTGTAGACATGAGAGGAAATCTCCACCACTGGAATCTCCGTAGTTTGTTAGTCTAACAAGATCTGTACAATTACACAACCAGTTGACATAGCAAGGTGGATGAGGGGAATGTCATGGAATCACACTTCAAGGTGAAGAGCTACAGGCAACAAATCTATTCTGAGGGAGAGAGAATCAGTTTTCTTTAGGGATTAGCTCTTTGAGATGTTATCTAATCCAAAATGGACAGCACTAAACATGAGTATTCAAGGACTCTCTCTCTCAATCTCTCTCTCTCTCTGTCTCTGTGTGTATTTATAAATGCATACATGTATATGTAACAATAATAATTAAAGGAGTGGTGAAGAAACTGAGAGGCTGTGGGGAGCATGGAAAGATTTGGAGGAAGACTGGGAGGGGGTTTGATACACTATACATGTATGAAATTCCCCCCAAAGCTCTTACACTTCAAAAATATTATATATTAAAAATCTTACAAATGTTCATTGTTAGCATATATCCATGTGACTAAATTTTATATATTCCTCTTGCATTCCTTGAAGCATTGCTTGACCCACAAGTTATGTATAAGAATTTTGTGATTTCCTTGGGATATCCTACATGGATAATTTTGCCATCCATAAATGGGGCAATGTTAATTCTTCCTTTCCAACACTTATAAACATGGCAAAATTTTTAATTCATCAACCCCTTTTTACTCATTTTTGACATTTTGAAGTTGATAAAATGAAGAAACCTTGTAGAACCCTCTGAGAGCTTCCTTGGACATTTTTCATTGATATATTTATCACAAAATAAACAGTTTCACTGTACTATTTTTATTATTTATTTTATCTTTGTTGGAAAAAACTTACAATACTAAGCAGGTAGCTTTCCTTTATGATTTCAAGAGATATTTTTAATATTTTGTTATTAATATGCTTTGGAGGTGTGTGCTGGGAATCAAATTCAGGAACTTTTACATGCCGGGTAAGTGCTATACCACTGAGCTTCATGTCGAAGAAGCTATTTGTTGTAGTATTCTTCAGTTACTCTTTACAGGTTAAAGACATTCCCTACTATTCTTTCCTTGCTAGTGTTTTCTTTTTAATTATAAAAAGATGCTTCAGGTTCCACATAAAAAATTTTGAAAAAAATTTGATTAATTTTATTTATGTATGAGTGTTTTGCCTGCATGTATGTAAGTGTGCCTGTGTCATGAAGTGCCCATTGGGGCCAGAAGAGGGGGTAGGATTCCCTATGTGGTGGTTTGAATGAAAATGTCCTCCATAGGCTCCAAGTGTTTGGACATTTTGTTCCTAGATGATAGCAATATTTTGGGAGGTTTTAGAAGGTGTGGCTATCCTGGAGGAAATAAGTCACTGGGGGTGGGCTTAGAGAGTTATTAAGTCTTGCCCGATCTAGAGTTGCTCTCTTGTTTTCTGTGCGTGCTGGAAGACATAGAGCTTAGCTTCCGCTCCTCTTCTCCAGCCACCTTTGCCACCATGCCTCCCCACCAAGTTGGACTGTAATGCCCCTGGAACCGTAAGCTCAAATAAATTCTTCCTTCTATAAATTGCTTGGGTCAGTGTTTCTATCACAGCAGCAGAAAAGTGACTAAGACACACTGGAACCAGAATTACAGGTGATTGTTAGCCAGTATGTGGGTGCTGGGAATCAAACCTGGGTCATTCATAAGAGCAGCCACTGTTCTTAACTGGTGAGTCATCTTTCCATCCCCACAATTTAATTTAAAGCTGTTAATATTACAAGTTTCACTAACTTTCATAGGGCACAATGCACTTACATTTCTCAAAAAAATAAGCAATTGACATTTTAGAAAACTGTTAAATTACTTTTCTATTTTAAACAGTAGTACTCACTAGAAAGAGTGTTTGGTAATTTTTCTTTAAAAATGCTTTGAAGCTGGGAGTGGTGGCCCACGTCTTTAATCCCAGCATTCGGGAGGCAGAGGCAGGTGGATCTCTGAGAGTGCAAGACCAGCCTGGTCTACATAGTGAGTTCCAGGACAGCTGGGCCTACAGGGAGACCCTGTCTCAAAAAGACCAAAAAATATTTTGAGTGTCATTTTTATATGATTGTTACAATGGGACATAGATTGAGTTAGGGAATATTATTACTCTTCTTTCTAGTTATACAGGTATATTATGACTTGTTTTAAAGAAAATATTTGATAGGGGGATGGAGAGATGGTTCAGCGGGTAAGAACACTGACTGCTCTTTCAGAGGATCTGATTTGGTTCCAAGCACCTTCATGGTGACTAACAATTGTCCGTAATTCCAGTTCCAGGAGGCCGTGGAGGTCATCTTCTGACCTCCATGGGCATTGAATGATGCAGGTGCACTTACATACACGCAGGCAATATACTCATACACATAAAATAAAAGTAAAAAAGTATTAAAAAAAGTTTGATTGCATTTGTCTGAAAAATCATCTGAATATGACACATTTTTATGGAAATAATATTCATTTCATTTATCTGTTACAGAAACATTTTTTTCTAGTTTGTTCATTTGGGCAAAGATTCTATTTCTAAGAATTTGTTTATTTCACCTGGGTTTCTTAATTTGAGGTCATAAATTTGTGCATAATGTTTACTTATTGTTACTTAACAGTCATCTGATTCCATTATTTGTGGCTTATTTTAATTCTTAATGTAATTTGTTTATGCATTCTCTTTTCACGTACAATTTTGAAAGATGCTTGGCAATTTTCAGTAATTATAAGAAACATTTCTAACAAAAGCTTTTAGGGATATAAATTTTGATCTAAATAACCACTTTCATTGTATTCCACATGTATTTATAATTATCTATTACTTCATATTCAGCCAGTTTAGTATCCATTTTCTTTATCAACCTATGTCTGTTCTTTATTGTTTCTACTAACTTTTATAGTAGCTTAGCTCCTTTTTAAAAAAATGGTTTTCTTGAAAATTGAGAATGATCTTTATTTCCTCAGTGAGTTCTTGAAGCCTTGTTCTTAATGTGTTTTCAAACAGAATTTATGTTTCATTTGTAGGTACAAGTCACCAAGAATAAGAGGAAAGAGTTTTAAAGTCTAATCATGCCAGTGAAAAGTTATGGTCTTAGTATTTCAGGCAGAGATTTTGTGTGTAATTGCCAAGATGCAAAAAAATTTCATTGAAATAGCTAAGCAAGGATAATAAGTCATCACATCAGTATGTTTGATAATTGTAGTGTTTTAAATACCATAAACCTGCAAATTGGGTTAAATTGTGATCACAAAATCTTAAAAACATTAAAACTTGGTGTATTAGTAACTTTTCTATTTCTGTGATAAAACACTGTGATCAAAGGAATTTGTAAAAGGAAGAGTTTATTTGAACTTCTGGTTCCAGAAGAATCAGAATCCATCATGGTGGGGAGGTGTGGTGGCAAGAAGTGACCTTAGCAGAAAGAGAAGCCCTCACATCTTCAAGCATTCACAGGAAGCAGAGCGTGACTTGGAATCTGAGATCTGGCAAGGCTTAAGAACTGTCTAAGCCAGCCCCCACTGATGCACTTCCTCCAACAATGCCACACCTTCTAAGACCTTCCTGAACAGTGATGCCAATTGGGGACAAAATGTCCAAATACTGGGAGCTTATGTAGGACATTCTCATTCAAACCACCAGAATGAGTAAAATGAAGAGAGTAATTAGTGTTTCGTATACCAAACGAGAGTTAGAATTGCTTTGTCTACTAGTTTCTTAATTGCAAAATTTTTCAAAAAGATAGGACCCCCTTTTTCTTTTTGGTCTTTTTGAGACAGGGTCTCTCTGTAGCTCCAGCTGCCTGGAACTCACTGTGTAGACCAGGCTGACCGGGAACTCACAGAGGATCCGCCTGCCTCTGCCTCCCAAGTGCTGGGCTTAAAGGTGTGAGCCAGCAAGCCCAGCATCAAAAAGATAAGACCCTTTTAAAACAGTGGAGTAAGAAGTGAGGCATGAACTTCCTTCATGACTCTTGATTGCCTTGTTTAGACTGTAGTCCATAGGAATTATACATGCATGCATAGAATTTTCAAAGAATTAAAATTTCCATGGCATGAAGGAAATTTCCAGTGTAATTTAAAACATCTTATTCCCAGTGCGGAAATTTTATTTTTATAATAAAACCTATTTTCTCTTTCTTTTTTTTGCGTATGCATAAGTGCTTCATGTACTTCTCTACTAATGTGATGAAAATAATGTGTTTCTTTTTAAAGGCAGAACTATCAATTGGGGTTTATCTTCAAACTATCTCTTGGAAACTTCATTCATGGGTGTTTCAGGTCCTTGCTCTCCTCTTAATTTCTATTCCAAAATACTAACTACTCAAAGACCTCACATAACTTTAATTAGTAATCAAATGTGTTCAGAATCTAAGGCTCTTGAATCCCAGTCTATAGATCTTCATCATATATTTCCAGTTTTTAAAATGTTCATTAAAAAACTCACAGAAACTATAGGAAATAAAATTTTGCAGTTGATAGAAATAAAAAATGTATATTTTAGTTCGTTTTCTATTTCTGTGATGAAAATATTCTGATGAAAACTAATGGGGGAGAAAGGCTTTAAATAAACTCTTTTTTAGAAATAAATGCTCTGCATGTGTTCAAATGTTGAAGGTTTAATTGAAAAATAATTTCAACCCACACAAAGTCATTTTGGACTTTTGAAAATAGCTTAAATTTTAAGATAGCCTTAATGGTAATTTTTAAATTTTAGGAAGCATGTAAAACATTAATCTGTTTTTTGGTGTCATTGATTGGTAGGTTGTTTGTATGAATGCAAAAATGCAGAATTAGCATGCTCTACACAAATTACCAACTATTACTGCTGCTTCCATATGGTTATTTTAGCTTAAATATATATTTGTTTGTCACTGGCAAAAAAATCCCAGAACCAAGAGTCACACTTAAATATTGTGTATAATTGCCATTTACACATTGTCTATTAATTTCAGAATATTTCCAGTCACATATATATGTGTATCCATGTAACTTCATATAATATTAAAAAGTGGGAGTCTTTCATTTTTTAAAATTAATTTTCATCACATTTATATTCATATTTGAAGTCTTTCAAGTGTATCAATCAAAATTCTAGTATGTTTGTGTGTAAAATTTGCTAAATATTTGAAGGCCAATGTATTCAAGATCAGTTGTGGGCTTTAACAATGTTTCATATTCAGCTGTTCCCTTGGGACTGTGGAGGATGAGTCAAAAGAGGTAACATCTTTCATCACATCAGATATTTCCCATAATGATAAAAATAAATGTATTGATATTCTGCCAAAACATAATGGTAATCTGATATAGAACCCACATTTAAATCAGGCTCTAGAGTTCATACAATTCAGTTGAGTATATAAAGAGGAGGGAGAATGGTGATAGTAGCAGGTTATGTAGACTAAGAAAACATCCTAGCAATGCTCTTCTAAATCGTTTCATTCCTGTCATTTACTACTAAGAATTTTTAGTTGATTAAAAAGTAAGTGGCCCTATTTATGCCCCAAAGAATTAGATATTTACATTTTTCTAACTAACAACCTAAGTGGAATACTATACCATATTCATGATCCTTAATTTAAGGTGAAACCATAATATGGCAATTACTAAAAATAGATGCTTAATAATGCATTATTACTGGACAAATTCTTAATTTTGTCTTTTATCCTACATGAATTTCCTTGAACAAATTCCTCAGTCTCTGATGCTCAATATTCTCATCTATAAAACCGGTCTAACAAAGTATTCACCTCATATGGTTGTTATGAAACATTTTAAGTATTATATGGGACATATTATAAATGTTAACTAAATATAGCCTGTCAATTTTTGTGAATCAGATGATGATGACACTAAAAATGGGTACTATTTCTGGTGCCTTTTTATAATGAAGATAAAATCAAGTGCTTTGGCAAATACTTTTCAAAGAAATCTAAGTTTAATCATGTGGCACAGGGGAAAGAAGGTACAACTTAGACTTAGTAGGCCAAAGTTTGAATCCTAAATCTATCATGAGCTACTGCAGGTATCTTGTTTTTCCCGGGGTCTCACTTTCTTTATTATTGGAGTAACTTTAAAAATTGTAAATTAAAATCATCATTAGGTTACAAGGTGATAACCAAGATGGGGTTAAAATGCACAAGGGCTTGTTTATGTGAGCTCAAATATGAGATGTTGTATCTGAATATATTTCTATTCATAAGTCTCCCTATTTTGGAAGGGATACAACTTGACATCCAATGAACTGAGAAACAGAAAGGGAAGAATCATGCTGTTGCATGAGTATCTGGGGTGAAGGGGAAGAGAACTGAAAATCTAGGAATGGAATCATATAGAAACAGAAACAAATGTCCTACGTACAAAGTACCTGGTTTGTTTACACCTTCTACCTAATTGATTCCTGCCAATATTACTGAGTTTGATATAAAGATAACCATTTTATTTATTTGAAAACAGTATTATTATTATTTCTATTACTGGTATAATATATCCCTCGAGAATATAAAAAAATACTAAGTTTGGATTAGGGAATTTTTTTGTATTGCTGCATTGCTTTGGGAATTGTGGCATTTTTCAAATATAGTATGTGCTTCAGAGAAAACTTCTCAGAGTAAAAAAAGGTGGAGTGGGGGATTAGATCAATTTCACAAACTGATTATGGCTACTATAAGCATGGAGACATATTTTCTCCAGACTCGTCTATATTTTGAGTTTTAAGCATTAGTATAAAGTTAAGTTTCACTATAAAAATTGACATTAACTACTATCCTCAGGCCTCTTGGGGTAAGTCTATAGCGCAGCTCTCCTAGCCGGGACTCCCTAAGCCACACTCACCCTTCCATCCCTCGCGCCATTCTATACTCCTAGTTTGGGCCCTGCGCCATTCCTAGTCTTGGGGCCCCAGACACCTGGGGAACCAATACTGCTTCCTGATCCTTCTCACCCAGACCAACTCAGTTCCTTTCTTGGGCTGCAGGAGTACCGCTTCTGGTCCTGGCCCCACCCTCACCTCTCTCTGCTTCCCTGGGCCTGCACCACCGGCTAACTCTCCTAGCCTGCACTACTATCCTCAGGCCTCTTGGGGTAAGTCTATAGCGCAGCTCTCTGCACCGGGACTCCCTAAGCCACAGTCACCCTTCCATCCCTCCTGCCGTTCTATACTCCTAGTTTGGGCCCTGCACCATTCCTAGCCTTGGAGCCCCAGACACCTGGGGAACCAATACTGCTTCCTGATCCTTCTCACCCAGACCAACTCAGACCCTTTCTTGGGCTCCAGGAGCACTGCTTCTGGTCCTGGCCCTGCCCTCACCTCTCTCTGCTTCCCTGGGCCTGCACCACCGGCTAACTCTCCTAGCCTGCACTACTATCCTCAGGCCCCTTGGGGTAAGTCTACAGCACAGCTCTCCACGTCAGGACTCCCTAAGCCACATTCACCCTTCCATCCCTCCCACCGTTCTATACTCCTAGTTTGGGCCCTGCACCATTCCTAGTCTTGGGGCCCCAGACACCTGGGGAACCAATACTGCTTCCTGACCCTTCTCACCCAGACCAACTCAGTGCCTTTCTTGGGCCCCAGGAGCACTGCTTCTGGTCCTGGCCCTGCCCTCACCTCCCTCTACTTCCCTGGTCCTGCAACACCCACCAGCATCTTTCTGGGGCTGACAGCCTCTTTCTGGGGCTCTGAGGCTTACCTTTACTCTCCCTGATCCTTTGCATCCAGTACAACCCAGCTACTCAATCCAGTCCCTGGAAAATCT